>NC_079488.1:102102549-102405579 GCF_020520425.1 Spinacia oleracea
TTTTTTTTAAAAAAGAACCCTATAAGTGTAATTACAGTAGACAATAAACCGGTAAACCCTTCCTAGAAGGTGTGACTTGTTTATCCTGATGCTTTTTGCTCTAATATAGTCTGCTGTTTTTCTGTTGCTTTTTGCACATTGTACTTCCCCATTTTGATAATTAATAAAGTTCTTTCCTAGCCAAAAAAAATAAAATACTTTGTATTATTTTCGCAACACATGTTTATCAGTAGTATCGATAATCATTTTGGTAGAGTAGAATGAAGAATTCATATAGTACTTCGTTAGCTCATATTATGATACTACATACTGAAGAATTCATAGAGTATGTGATATGTAATATTTAATTTTGGATTCCTTTGTTCGTTTATATTTATATACGTAGTATTTTATATGTTAAATTAAATTCAACGTAAGTTGTTTAGTTAATCGGAAATTCTATGATTATTTTGTATTAGAGAAATATAGATTTAAAATATTGAAGCTAAAAAAAATATGATGGAAAACTGAAGTACGTAGTATAATTCTTACAACTTTGTACCATGATAAATTTGAAATAATGTTCTTTATTGTTCTAGCTAGTTGTATAGAATACTTGTATTTATGTCACTAAATTTTGTGGCCCCCAGAAGAAAATTCTCCCAAGATCGGCCACTGAACCGGACGTCTTACAATTTATAGGCATTCAAGAGTTCAAGACCAACACCGGATACCTTTAGTTGTCTTCTCGGCTATCTCAAATTCTGATTATGAAAGATACAGCATCTATTTATTTATAATTGGCTTCCTATCAAACTTTATGTTATGTTTAGTATAGCATCAAGAGATTTAGGTTTTATTGTACCATCATCCTCAGGCCTCAGGCCTCAGCAGTTAGCATTAGATTTCATTTAGGGTAACAGAAATTGCATAACAGCTGGAGATTTAGGTTTTATTGTACCATCATCCTCAGGCCTCAGTTAGCATTAGATTGCAATTAGGGTGACAGAAATTGTTCACCGTTAAGGATTAAAATTCTTCCTATCGAGGGGTAAGAACTGTCACGAGCAGTTACTCTACAGAAGAAGTCCACAGGGAAAAAGGTCAAACAAAAGCAAATAGAGCAATGAAAAACCATCTTTGCTCACGAATCCTTTATTTCAAGAAAAGTTTAGTACCTGAACCTGAAGCTCCCTAGCAGAGAATTCCAGCAAGCTACCCAGTAGCCTTCTTTTGAATATAGGCAATGATTCCTCGCGTCTAGAAACATGGCGATGAAATACATCAATGAGCATTTTTACTTTGCAATGAGCATTTTTACGTCAAATCAAAGCAAAAATGGCAAGATAAGCAGTCATAACTACACTTCTCTTCAAGGGTGTATTCTCTTCAACTTATCTGAACTGAACTTATAGGACCTTATAAGACCTTAATAGGGATCCGTTCTATTGGACTTACTTTGACTAAACTTATATTATCTGAACTTATTTGAACTTATCTAAAATTAACTTATTCTATCTGAAAAAAACTTATTTGTGTGTGAAAATATCTGAAAAAAACTTATTTTTGCTGAACTTATATTATCTGAACTTATCTAAACTAAAAAACTTATTTTGTCTGAAATAAACTTATTAGTGTGTGAAAATGTTAGAAAAAAACTTATTTTTGCTGAACTTGTATTATTTGAACTTAACTGAACTTATTTGAACTTATCTGAACTTATTTTGTCTGAAATAAGTCAAAATAAGTCGAACAGAACAGAGCCTAAATCTTATGCCTTTTATGTGATTATTAATAATATAAATTATTACTCCGTACTAATAATACTTTATTTTAAAATCCAAGTTTGAATCCAACTTAAAAATCTGGCGTAACCACTGATAATAAACCATAAATTAGTAACCACAAATTATGTTAATATAACAATATAAATATGATTTATTTAATATACCTACGTAAATAATAGTCAAATATATAATAATGATACTAATAATCATATTATTACATGTTTTATTCATTGGGACGTATATGATCTTGTTGGAACTTATAGGACCTTATTAGAACTTATAGGACCGTATTGGAATTATATGACCTTAGTGGAATTTATAAGACCTTATTGGAATTTATCAAAACTTAAAGGATCTGAAACTTATTTAAATAAAGTCCTATAAGTTGAAGAGAAGACCCCCCTAAACCAGTCTGGTATTTATCTCATATAAATCCAGCATTTATGTAATCGGTCTCCATGACACAATCTTCAATTTTGTGGCCCACAAAATAGGTAATAAAAATTGACCCCAAAACTTGAAAAAATATTTAGGTTATGCAATTAAATTAGCACATTAGAGATCAGGAGTCCTACAGAAGAATACATTTACATGAAAAAGCATGCAAGACACACGCATCCTATAAACAAACAGCTGTAACCTCCCTAGCTGCATGCGCTGACAAAGAAGCAAAACAAACAACTCAACTCCACAAGCAAGTGACATCAGAACCCTTCCAATAACCTAAGCAGTCCTTCCTAACAACAGAACCAAAATAATCACAAGAAAAGCATTTCCAAGAATCTAAAGTCCTTTATCCTTCCTTGACCAGCACATCTTAATGCTCCAGAAAATAATGGCAGTATAAATCCACCTCTACAAATAGGAAGCTACTTGTACGTTAAAACTTCCAAAGCACACATCACACAATTTGGTTTCATCTGTCTTTCAGATTTGGTCATTTGGAAGTCGTCGTGATTTACAATTTAACTAGTTAGGATTTCTCATTGAGGTAACTTATAAGTGCTATCGAGAGCAATGCAAATCAGACGGCATTGAGAGGGTGATTGGTTAGACCACTTGTTCAGATATGGGGTTGGGGTTGGGGTTGGGGTTGGGGTTGGGGTTGGGAGAAAGTTAGGTATCAAATGAGTGATACCTAGAAAACGATAACGATAACCTAGTATTTGGTTTACAAAAACTTGAAGTCAATCATCCCATTCTGTTCTCCTCCCACTTTCCTCTCTCCCACCACAGCAAGGCTGGTGTACGGAAGCCAAAGCTCCGCCACATCCAACTCCTTTCTTCCATCTCTTGCTCATCCTTCTCTCTTCAAAATTCTCTCGCTCTTCTCTGTTTCAACCTTTGCTCCTGAAGCTCATCGTCATAATTACTACCTGTAACCAACAATTCTCTCTTCCCTCTTATTGGTGAAGTCCTCCATCTTCAAAGGTTTTGATGGATAAAATTGACCATTGGTGAAGAGAGGCTATGGAAGCGGTGTAAGGTCCATGCAAATTAATTATAGGCGGGTTGCATGTTCCTGAATCCACGGTGTGTTTCAAGTTAAAGAGTTGTTCAAAAGTTTTGTTCTGGCATGGCGTTGGCACGAGGATCAACCACTAAAGGCTCAATTACCATACTTTTTCAACATTGCACATTTTGACTACCTTGGTCAAAGTCCATCAATGTCGACCTCGTCTATTTATTTTGTAAATAAGAACAAAAACATTATCATGTAGGACCTTGTTAGATTTATTTCAATGTGTATGTACATTGACAAAAATCAAATAGATAATTAACAGTCAAAGGTATACCGATTCCAACTGTACAACCTATTCTAAAGAAGTGTTGCATGCACTGGAAATTAGAAGCATTAGAGTTTTTTTTTTCTTTTGAGAGGTCAATTTGAATTAGGTGGGCTGCCAGGTGGCATGATAAGAGCAGCTCCTTTTCTCTGATAAATATTTCTAAAATATGAAAGCTCCTCCTAAAGCTCTTTTTATTTTCTGCATAGGCAGCTGTTAATTAAAAGATCCAAGATGACAATAGCCTATAAAGAAACAACTTCTCCCTTGCAAGCTGTAGTTTATGCCATAAGGCAGAAAATTCTGTTTATAACTTCTGCTCTTCAACTCTGAGGCCCTTTTTCTTTGGCACTTATCAATAACCTGATTGGGATGAGTAAAAGGCAACCTTATTCTGCAAAATGTCATTCTGGCTTGGAAAAGAACGAATGAAGATTGGTTGGATAAAGGGCAGAACATTTCTTTAGTGAACTCTGTTGGGCACTTGGAAAGAAAGAAACTACTCAAAGATTTTGGAGGATAAAGTTGGCGAAAGTACTTTTCATAGGATATTGTAAAGCTGGAATCAACTGTTAATCTTAAACTTATTTTTCATTTGCGAGGATCATGCATAGATGAAAGTCATAACTATCACCCTCGTATAGTTATGTAAAAACCACAAACTTGAACCAGAATCAATTTTATGGTTGTACCTCATACGTTGTTCTCCAGAGCTAGATCCACCGACCATAGAGAGCCACTCTGCACAGTGAAGTGTCGCTTCAATATCCTGTGTAAAGGAAATAACAGCCAACCAATAAATGATTCTATTACACTCAAGTACTCAACATAACCAGATATAAGGTAAAAACTTGCTGACCAGGTCATTAATATTGAGGCTAACATTTAACATACAGGACCACAACTTCACGAAGCTGGAAACTGACTTAGCTCTGCTGGTTAACAAAATTATGAAACAGACTAATATCCAGAGAACTCCAGTATTGCACAAAGAAAAGAACTAGAAACGAAATCTGTCTTTTCTAGTGCATCCGAGTACAAAGCACATTCAACACGGTTAAGTGAAAGTGAAAAGCATCACAAATTAGACAAATCAGCCAATAAACTATGCACATAAATATCTTTTCAAACAAAAAAGGTATGCTGTAAGACAATGCCTACAGAAAAGGAGGGTGGGGGGGGGGGGGGGGGGGGGGAGTAATCCTGGAATAAAAGCAGATAAGTGCTGAACCAAGTAAGCCCACCTTCCATCCATCCTTCTGGCGCATTGAATGTTCTAACATGATGATCAAGAAATTGTGTATAAGATCTTCTAGGTCTCCCAAGCTTGAAGAACTTAAGCTTTTCACTGGAGCTCTCTGTTTAGACAAGAGAATAAGGACATCAGTAGCAAGTAATTAATACTTAAATACACAAAGTACACTGGATATAGATCTCCTACTATATAAGGGAAACAGTAAGATATATCGGAAGTTTCATGATACTTTTTCAAAGCTAACAGCACAGGATGGGCAAGTGTCACAGAAATGTCCCTGGTATGGCAAGGGCAAGGGCAAGGGCAAGGGCAAGGGCGGGACAATACAAGAAATTAAGAGTAGCGGGTATCATCAAAAGGGCAGCAAGGGAATGTGCAAGGATGACTTGGAAACACCAAAGTGCCTTACATGTACGTCCACCCTATATACCCCATCATTGACTTAAAAAAGGGAGAAAAGTGAATTTTTCAAAACTTATGGCAGTTCTAGATTTCTCAAAGACACTTCAGCGCATCACAGTTTTGGCAATGCCCTCTCCACCAACCTTTCTCCCTGAACCAAATTGACCACCTTAGCAGGGCAACTGATGGGGAGAGGCTTGATATGTGATTACTGTAGCAGGCCTGAGCCAAGTCCATTTGTGACATGTGATTACTTGAAATAAAACTTAAGCTAAGGTTTAATTGGAGTGAATTGGTTATTTCTTCTAATTGAAGTGTATTTTCTTTTATTTTCTAATTTCAAAATTAATTTTTGCAATTTCCTTGGTGTCCCTGTATCTAAGTTTTTGAATTTTGCCATTTGACATTCCGGTTTACGCTTCTGTTTTCGCCTCGGTGCAACCTAGTGTCCTAGTTACGAAGTACAGACATTTTTTTAATAGGTAGGATGACACTACGGTACTACCTCATAATTTGAGATGAGAACCTCCAAAAGCCACTCAGGCCATTCCTCCATTTGAGTAAGACAGCTCCGGTTGTCTGAATGACTGCAAGCCAAAAACAGAAGATCCTGAAATCATGTAGAAGGCAGTTCAGAAACCCTATATTATCAAATGTAAAAAAGGCTGCATTAAAGTAATAGCATTATGATTATACTGCACTTCGATAATTAAGAAGAAAATTTATGATTTTGTTGGATGTAATAGGGGCAAAAAAACAAAATGTACAAAAAAAGTAAACCAATATTTTAGATGCGAGGTATTGGGCACATCACTGCTCTTCTACAACACCAATATCCAAGAATAACATTCATATGAGGATGCAGGAGTACACTATACAATTCAGAACCTTCCAAGACCAATATCCAAGAATAACATTCATATGAGGATGCATCCTCATATTTTAGATGCGAGGTATTGGGCACATCACTGCTCTTCTACAACACCAATATCCAAGAATAACATTCATATGAGGATGCAGGAGTACACTATACAATTCAGAACCTTCCGCATGAAGAACTGCACCTAGTTACATAATGCAGAGGAATTTCAAAGCGGTGGCATCAATGAATGCCAAGCACATGCATCAGAAATTTGTTTTAGAAAAAGACTACTCAAAAGCACACGAATCAAAGAAAAAAAAATCCAGACGATAGAAGTTGTCAGCTCCTAAACTGCTTGAGATGGCGGCATGTCATAATTCCCTTTCATAATTGCCTTTATTTTCCAGGACCCTCCTCCCCTCGTTCTTTTAGGAAGGTCAATCTGTAGCAAGGTCTGAGAATGGAGTCCCACATCGGTCATATGGGAGGCTGGTGTAGGGCCTATATGGGTTAATTCCCCATCCCTATAAGCTAGCTTTCGGAGTGGGATTTCTCATAGACCTGCATCAATGATATTACAGCCATCCACCACCATTTGTGTCCTCATGAACAAGAGCGAGCTAAGAAAACCTAGCGCAAAACCTGCCATCTAAGGGCACATCGGATGCTTAGTGTGGTGAAATGTTACGATAAATTGCAAGGTATAGGGGGATAGTGCGGGGAGGAGTATAAAACTATAAATAAATGCTTTTTTCACATTAAGTACTATGTGCGCAACCAGGAGAGGTCCCTCCAAGTTCCTAGCCTGGGTAAAAAAACCTCTTCATTGCATTAGAATTGTATTAAAACTACCATGTTTCGAAAAATAAAAGGTCAATATGAACGTTTTCAGGTGAACAGCTCCCCCAAGATAACCCTGAACTCCTATATTATATATCCACACGAGACTAAGTACTGTCGTAACAAACAAACATAAAAAAAAAGATCAAAGGACCAAATAAAAATGGTTATGCTTAGTTAACCCCTCCACCCAAAATCCTCCCCTCTTTCTTAAAAAAATTAGATCAATTAAAACGCCAACTACCATTTCTAAAACTAATTCTCTTCCTCCAACTGCCACAACCACATTTCCTCCATTTCAAGAGCAATAATGAATAAAATTCAAGTCAAAAACCCAGAATTCAAAACATGATGTAGATTAAGTTGTTGGAATACCGAATACCTACAAAAAATTGCTCAGATCCAATATTTCAACAAGACAAGCATATAGAATCTCTATTCTATAAGGGAACTCCTGAGGTCTTTATTGCAAATGACCTTTTGGTGTTCCTATAAATAATAGTCTAAATCACCCATAATAACTTACATTAACATTAATTTTAAAGTACAATAACAAGGCAAAAGGTGAAACCGGTAATTAGCCCACCAAAAAGTGAAATCATGTTATAGGTGGGGATTTTTTTTTTTTAGGAAAGAACTAGAAAAACAGTCATTATCATTAAGAACTAGAAAAACAGTAATTAATAAAATAAGAAAATAACGAGAAAAAACATTTAAAACGGGTATCAAACCGATACAACATGCAAATGCCGTAACAATAACAAACCAATACCCTGAGAAACTAACTAATTTACCAACAAGTTTTTAATAGTTTGAGTAAAAGGGAAGTATTTCAGGATGGTCTTTTAACTTTTTAGGTGTTGTGGAATATGAAAACGTAATTATTAATCTTGCACATTTATACTAACACATTTTCCCTAAAATTCTAAAAATAGATATTTTTTATTTTCACCGAAAAAAATAATAGATATTATTATTAAGAGAAATTTGGATTTATGTGTAAAAGGGTGAAACAATATTAATAAGGTTATAAAAATATTTCCCTAAAAAGAGTTATACTCCATAATAATGTTGGTAAAGAATACTTTCGTACTATGTATGTATAGTTTCAGAGCTTTATAATGCACGAATACAAGATCAAAGTATGCAAGACCAAAGCTTGTAATAGAGGGGTAAAAAAGGACAACAAAGACAATCACTCACCCCGAAACAAAAATGACTTGAAAATGCCAAAAGAATAATCAAATTTTAATTTTCGTATGCTCTCATCGCCTGCATATAAGACTAGTCACAAAAAAGTGGAGAGCAGTACCTGCAGCACTCGACATTGCAATGCGGTAGACGCGTAGGGAAGTGACTTTAAGAGAACCAGCAAAAGTTGTAAATGCTCAAATCGGTGTCCAGAATCATACAAGTTCAAACCATCTTCTGTTGAAGTAGCATTTATCTGATAGTATAAGATAAAATACATGTCAAAAAAGAATCCAAGAAACCTGTATGCATCAACAGAAACTGAATGGTCAAATAATACAGGAACATGAGCAAAGAAAATTGGAAAATATAATCATAAACCTAATCACCCAACCCCAAATATCAAATTAAAAGAAACACTGTTTTCAAGGATAATGAAAAGACTGAAGTAATCTTCTGGAACCAAGTTCCCAAAACTGACAACAGAGACACAAACATTACCATTAATTGAAGAACAATTTCACTTTTGACTCTTGCCATTATGCCATACAAACTCCTTTAGTGAATCAACAAACTGATAGAATTTATGAATATAAAATAACACGAGTACGAATCAGCAAGCTGAAGTATGTCATACCGAGGCCGCCAGTAAAGCTGTGTACACATTCGCTGTCATAAGTCTTCTTGGGGCTGCCTGAAAAGCCTTTTGCAAAGCAAAAAGTAGAAGAGAAACCTTGTCATCAAACATAGAGCCACCTCTATCAGGCAACCCAGCACCGCCTGTGTCAATCGGCAATGAGGAATTGGAATTAAATTTTACATGTCCTGATGCAACCAGGGTACCCAGTAATTTGATGATTCCAACCACAACACCATCAGTTTTGTCAAAATTATAAGCATTATTTCTGGCATTATCAGCACTAATTGATAAATTGATTCCACCAACATTTTTTGCAAAGAAGTTTTCGACTGACATTGTTCTCTCCACAGACATCCGTGCAGAGAGATCACTAGTAACGTCCAGTATTTCAAGGTCCGTGCTGTTTTTACTGCTAAGGGACTCAGCTCCCTGCTCACCCTCAGATGTAAGTTTCTTTTCTTCTAATGATTCAACCTTTGTGCCACCACTACCTTCTGATACTCCGTTGTCATGATCCACTTCAAACTCATGTACCAAGGAGCCCTTTTCATTGATTTCAATAGGAGAGTCAAAAATATCATGATCACCAGCCTTTGCTTCATGTTGCAAAAGAACAAGTAATGTTTCCACTCCACCACATGATATAAAAGCGTCCGCAAAAGTCTGAGCTCGTGATGCCTTTGGTTGTACCACCAGCCTATAGATTAGGTGCAAAACCCTAGCAACCTGGGAAAACAGATAATAATTAACTTCCGACCAAGTAGCCAACAAATGACCAAACATATTCACTTCGGAAAACTAAAATCCATTGCTAGAGTCACTAGTAATACCTGATTGGGTTGCGGACAATCCACCAAAAAACAAAGCAAACAACGCATGTCCTCTAAAGCCAGTGTAGGTGGTGCTGCTACCATTAGGAGTTCAATTACTACTAGAAGTTCATCAATCAAAGCATTTACTTCACCAATAGGACGCGTTTCCTCATTTAGAGAAAAAGTATTGACCGAGACCTTTTCGCGAGTGGTCCAGTAACATCTTCTGCAAGCATCAAGCAGCATTTGAAAAGCATTTGCAGCCCGCATAACAGAGGATTCAGTAAAAACCATATCAGCCAAAGATGACAGCAGTTTCTTCTGCAGTCCATAGTTGCACAAGCTCCAAACCCTAAGATCCAGTAAAAGCGTACTGAAAAGCTGCACCTTAAGCGCATGGTTATGTTTCTGGGCTTGGCAGAGAGAAACAACAGCTGCAACAAGTTCCTCGTCTACCACACCATCATGATGTCTTGCATCAGATGAAAACAGTGATTGCAGCAGATCATTCAAGATCCTAGACAACACCTCGGGACCTCTAGCACGGCATATTTCTTCATTGTTTTTAGGGTGTTGCATAGCCATGGCAATGATTCTAAATATTGGAGCAGCTAGAGCAGCTGTGGCCAAAGATAAAGTAAGGTTCCCTGGTTCAGGCTCCAAACTATCATTTTTCACACTGCTAACTGTTAGAGGAAGCAATGACATTGGACCACCATAAGCCAATGCCCATAATGAATCCACTGGTCGTATCCTCGAAGCAACATGTACTAGCCCAAGCACTTCAGCTGGTCTACGAAGCACACCTGTCAAAACACATGCTATACTGTCAAGACATCCATATCCATTGTTCAATTGCAGTAAGGGTTATACTATTGTGGGCTATGGAACGTTTAATGTCAACAACATGAAACCAAATCAAGCTATCCTGGAATTGTTAGACCACGATGTCACTGAAGGAATTCCTATGTAGGGAAAAGAATAATCAACATAAAGGGGACCTATTAGTAGTAGTCTAGCAATTATGCTTCAGAGTCGGTGCAAAAAGACCCAATTAGAGTACCAACTAACCAGAGCTGAAGGTAATGACTGTTGAGTGAGGCAGGCCAAATCCTTCAGCCCTTCATATAATCAGGGCAGCAACAATAATGTAAAGAAGCCATACTAAGACAAAGAATTTTAGCTATAAAACCTAAAATAGCTAGTTAACATTTTAAAGTTTGAAATAGGAACGTGACTGCAGGTGCTTCTGAAGAAGTGCTAATTAAATAATCAATTAAATTAAATATACACCATAAGTAAAATGACCTGCAGCACCACTTGGAGAAGCATCTGGACAATATCTTCCATTGAGCAGGCTCGGGTGATAAAGAAGGTGTAGCAATCCAGCCAGCTCTGCATCCAGTAGCGAACTTTCTTCTGCCAGGTTTTGTACGTGATCACTCATTGCCAGCCAAGGTAGTCCAACCCCACTGCCAAAAGAGGGTAGCACGTCACCTCCCCTAGAAGCCAAACGAGACATTCTATCAGGTCCAATTGGTTCCTTAAATATATAAACAGGTCCCATTTCAGCGAAAAGGGGACATTGACGACGCCGGCGTTGTAAACCAGCCATCGTAGGTGGGGGATTTGTCCCTATGCAACAAAATGCGAGTGGCTTAGAGATTCGAGGAAACTCAAAAGTACGAGTCTCATACAAAGATCCATCAATGTACAATCTCAGTTCACTCTCCGACTTTCCAAGTAAACCCTGTTTGCAAGTATGCTCTAAACCAATGAAATACCAACATTGCGGCTTAAATGCATGAGTAAAATGCAGTAAAGCTTTCTTTCCCCTACTTGTACCACATTCAACCACCAAAAACTGAGCATGGAAATATGCCTCCAAACCCTGATTATCAGCTGATAAGAAACTAAAAAGCCGTGGCATGTGTGCTGTGCCTTCACCAGCAAGGGCACTTGCAGCAGCTGCGGCAGACATTGGTGACGATTTCCCAGCTGTGGCAGCAGCAGCAGCAGCAATAGCAGCTGCGGCAGTTGCAGTATTTACTGTATCTGCAAATGACTCTACATATATCCATGTTGCGAATGCATACCCGTTGGTAAATGGCCAACGACTTTCCCCAGGACCAAGCAAACCAGAGCTCTCACCATCAAATTCAAACGTGCTAGCAGGACCTCTTGATTCTTTTCCTCCAACTGCCTTCTCCAGTGCAAGCATTAAGGGAGGAGCCCATACAGTAGTAAGAGTCCTTGTGATAACCTCAAGCCACTTATGCAAATCGACCACACTTAAAGAATGTCCAGCCAAATACTGAATACAATAGCACAGAGGCATACCATCCCAATTCACCTGATCCACAGAATGACCTTTTGACACAAAAATTCTTTCAGCAGATCTTAGAAGAACACCAAGTAAACCAGCTGTTGAGCACATTGCTCTATTTCTTGTGCATGACCGTAATATAGCTAACAACCCTCTAACCATCCGTGTCCTAGGGGACATTAGACCCATACTATCACCAGCACAAGGAAGCCAAGGTATCAACTCGCCTGCAACAATGGCAGCCCTAGAGTTCAACATAACACTAGGAGGATTGTTACCTTCATCATCTTCAAAACTTTCAACACCCCCCATTGTAGCTACAAGTGAATCAATCACCAACAAAGACATTGCGCCATTGTCCTCATCACTAAAGGCCTCAACACCGGTCACAATATCTTTCAGTTTATCCAAGCTTTCAGGTTTTCCCATAATGGCAGAATCAATTAGATGCAATAGCTCAGGTGACACAGTGGACATAGTACCTTTTGGCCTTAATTTCGGCTGTGTCACAGTAGGTGAAGATTTAGATTCAGTATTCACATCAGTTCTAGAAGAGGAGGACAAGTTTCTCAAATGACCAACACTTGAGCCATCACGTTCTTCTCTCGACTGATCATTATCCTCAACTCTTTCATCTGATAAGTCCTCGGCTTTCTCCAGACAACCAGATGGACTTACCACACTGTCAGAATCCAATGCCACACCAGAATCCTCATGATCACCAAGTCCATTGTCACTATTCTCTTGATCACTTAAAGCTACTTGCTCAAATCCCTCCTCTTCAATGCCCTGAGTCACGACGCTGCCAGATGTATGACCCGAGTGATCCCGCTGGATAACAGTATCATCGGAATGTAGAGATGGCGACGGACAAACTTCTTCATCACCAATAAAAACACCTCCTTTTCCATCTAAATCCAAGTCCTCCTCAGAAATATCTATATGCTTGAGTTCATCTTCTTCCATTATATCACTTTTTTTTAACCTAATAATAACTCATACTTATTATCTAAATTGCAACCTGAAAACCAAAAGTTGCCAAAAAAAAAAAGGTTCAGAGTGCAAAATCATACTGCATTATAATGTAATTGAATAAAAATCACTGATCTACTTCCAAAAATGAGGTCAAATTAATCGCCAAAATCCAAATTATGATTAATTTATCAAATCATAGCTAACAAACTTCTCAAAATGCAGAAATTTTCATAGATAACAAAATATAGATATGAATCATCAAAATGTTGAACAATTCCATTTAATCCAATACAAAACAAGAAAGTTTATAATCATCTAACAAAATCAAAATATGAAACGTATCAATAATCAAAGAAATGGCGAAGAAATAGTCGATAAATGGTACCGTTGTGAATGATCCGGCAATGCAAACCCGTTGATCGGAAAATCGATGCAGATGAAGCAATCGGAAAATGAAAGATAGACGAGAGAGAAAATGAGCGCGCGAGAGAGAAGAAATTATAAGGAGGAACCAAAATGAAGGAATGCGGAGAAGTGGACCTCCACGCTCTCGCTCGTTTCCTCTCTTACCAATTGGGTAGTTTCCTCGTGCGATTGAGCAGCTGCAACGACGTTTCGGTGAAGAATGTGAGAAAGATAAAAAGAGTTACCAAATCAGGGGACAGAAGGGGAAAGTTGCTACTTGCTAGATCTAACAAGTAGTCTTAACTTAAGCCCTAGGGATGGCTGGCAATCACGATTCACGTCCGAATCCGAATCGAGTCCGACCTGATTCGAATTAGAAAAAAAAAGTCTGAATCCGAATCCGATTAAAAATATTCTGATTCGGATGGATATAAATGATATGGAGTCTGCAGAGACTCTAACTCGAATCCGACCCGGGTCTGAATCCGAGTCCAAATCCGACCCGAAATTATTTTAAAGTGTATTTTTTTCGTACATAACTTTTTTAAAAGGAAGTTCCCAATTAATTCTAATATATTTAATTAAAGTGTGTATATTTGTAACACAAATTCTTATTTACAATGGGTGCACAATAAATATTGTACACCGGAATAAAAGTTGACTCAAAATGCTTAAAAGTTACATTTATATATGTAAAAGTTATCTATTTTTTAATGATAAATTTTTCATTTGAATAAAAATTATTTCTTCAAAATCACTAATAATGTATAAATTAATCGTTTAACCCTTTAAAATGTTTATCTAACTTTATAATATAAAAGTTACAGAAAAATAAGTTAAAGTTACGGAAATTTGAATAAACGTTATCTTGGTGTACAATAAATTTATCGTACACCTTGTGCGCGCAAGACCTTTTGTATTTGTAATATATTAATTTATTAGAAAGTCAATAGATTTTGCTAAATGAGAAATAGAATTTCTAATTTATTTTATATTTTAAAAAAATACAAGTTCTATGTGGGTAAAGTTAACGCATGATTATGGATATGGATGCGATTTGGATTTGGATATGGGTTCATATATGGATATGTAAGTAAATGGATATGGATATGGGATCGAATTTGGATATAGGTGCAATTTTGGATACCGAATTTTAAATGGATTTAGATATGGATGCAATTTTGGAGTCCGGATTTTAAATGGATCGGATTCGGAGTTTACTATATCCGACCCGAGTCCAATCCATTGTCATTCCTATTAAGCCCTATCAATTATGTCCACTACAACCATCTTGTTTAAGCCCATTTTGTGGATTTGGAAGTCCATGGATGTGCCACTCTACTACTCTAGGGTGTCGATTATTTCATTACTGGATTGATTGGGACTAGGATAGAATGATCAAGTTTCATGATTATGCCGAGTAAACTTGTGTGATCTAAAGAGTGAGTGATACATTGTATCGAAACCTCTATCGTATACCGATATAGAGGGGAAAATGAGACATTTTCAAGTTTATAGATGAACAAAACAAATATCTCACAATTGTTTAGATCGTTGGTTTACCAACTAGAATCTTGTTAAGTTGTACTTCTATTAATTATATATTGAAACCAACTTCTAAATCTAAGTATTTTTTTCTTTTATAGTATAGGTTCACTTATCCGGGTACACGTATATCTAATATTTTCCCCTACATGTGCATATTCTGTAAGGAGAAAATATCAGATAGACCATCAATGGGCATAAAAATATCTTCAGCGCACGATTAAACCGGATGCACCAAAGAGTTTTTTATATGCATGTTCGTGCATGTCATTCGTTTGATGAGAAATAAAAGGGAATATCGAAAATTCGAGTGGCTGAACTATAATATAGTTTATAAATTATAATGACCCCGCTAAAGGGTGTCTCCAGAAAGTTAATAAGAATTTATTTTTTTTGGTTGAAATATTCATCTTTTTATTATATATATAAAAATTAAGATTTATTATATATTATATATTCGTAAAGATTTAATTGATTATATGAAATTAATTTGGATTCTGGCAATTATGATATTTCTGTTAGGTTATGACAAATATAAAATATATATTTCATGCGGAAAAACCATAAAGCCAGGAATCCAAATTAATTGCCACATAGTCAATTAACATAATCTAGGATACATACATGTGACGCGTGCCTTCCCTAGCTGCTCCCAAACCGAACAAGAACAAGTTTAGGACTCCAAGGGTCGTCCCTCCGTAGATAGTCCACAACACGTTCGGATCCGCCTTAAATTCAATTAACTAGAATATAGTCTAAGGTTTTAATGTTATTCGTACTTAATTATTTGGCAAATTATTAAGCTTAGTTTAATCTTAAAACTATATGAATACTTGAGATTATGATGTATAAATTGTGATTATTCATCACCTATTTATTGGGGGGAATTATCAGACTTAGAAATCCACTAGGATTCAATTTACTAATTCAATTAGAATTAGACTTAAATTATACCTATGTTTTTAGTGTTTAGTTAAACGACTAACTCTAGTGTATTTAGGAAAATAATCTAACCGGACAAATCCTAAGCGCCTAAGGATTCGAAGCATGCACGAACACAACGACACGCATGAACAACCCACAAAGGGTGTTGTCCGCGCGCGCGGCCTAGCAGCTGGCACGCGGCACAAGCGTGGGCGCTGCCAGCCTGCTGCCTCGCCTTGGTTGGGCTTGGCCTCGCCTTGCGCTTGGCGTGGCCTGCCTTGGTGGGGCGCGGGCTGCTGCTCCGTTTGCTTGCTTTGCGCGGGCTTTGCTAGGCGCGGGTCTAGCAAGCTCGTCCGATGTTTATTTCGTACGTCGCGCTTCCGATTCATTTTCCGATTCCGGAATTCATTTTCGATTCGAACAATATTTAATATTTCCGTTTCCGGAATTAATTTCCGTTTCGAACAAATATTTATTCCGGAATTTATTTCCGATTCCGATAATATTTCCAATTCCGGCAATATTTCCGTTTCCGGCAATATTTATGATTCCGGCAATATTTTCATTTCCGAAAATATTTTCCAATATGTACTATGTTTCCGTTTCCGGCAACATCTACGACTTGGATAATATTTATTTTTCCGATACGATCCATATTTCCATTTCCGGGAATATCATCGTTTCCGGAGTATTCATAATTTTCCTTTTGCCGATTTCAGCTCCCACTGGAACCGAGATCCGTCGATTCAGTCGATCCGTCGATTGCGGATATTTGATCCGTTCACGTACTATTTGTGTGACACTGTGACCTTACGGGTTTAGTCAAGAGTAAGCTGTGGATTAATATTATTAATTCCACTTGAACTGAAGCGGCCTGGCATACAGTTCACTTAATCTCACTGAATTATTAACTTGCATAATTAATTAATACTTAACCGCATTTATTAGACTTAGCATGTAATGCATACTTGGACCAAGGGCATTATTTCCTTCATTTTCTGCATGACATTGGATTGTTTATATTTAAATAGGGATGATGTATAATTTTTCTTTAGATGAACTTTGTGAACAAATTTTGTGGTATATTATTTTTGGTCATTAGTTGCAATAAAACAATTTAAAATTCTGATATTATCTCGCACGCATCTCGTGCATATAAGACTAGTTACTTGAATTAGAGGTCGGGGTGTTACACGTATTGGCAGTTCATATCAATCTTGTGGTCTATGTGGCTACATCTAAATGAAATCATTTTTCCAGGCATGAGTGTTAACGCAAAGGGATTACTCCAAGCTACGCAGACACACGTCCAACGATGGGAAACAACAAATGAGGTGAAGATCAATCAAGCCTAGCAGTAGCGTGCTCCTTCTCCTACAATTCTGAATGACAAATTTTTTGTTTTCAAGAAGGGATGCTGCAATGGTAGAGAGTTTATCTCCGTTCTTGTGGATGCGGCATGGAAAAAGAAAGGGAAGGGGAAGCAATAGGTTGCAGCTGTAGGATGGGAAGAAGACACACACCAAATTTCAAGACTCACAGCGGGTTGTAGGATCTTCGCTCAGGATGCGCAGCAAGTTGAATGTTATGCTGTTCTACGAGGTCTGATGCAAGGTACACATGTAGCCAAAAACATCATCATCAAAATTGAATGCAAGGAGATAGTTGAAGCCCTCAAGAAGCCTGCTATGGCTGCTACGAATATTGCAAGCATAATTCATGATATTATGCAAGTAATTGACACCATAGATTTGTTTATTTGTATTAAAGTTAGTAGACAACATATTGGTAAGGCCCATGACCCTGCCATCTGTGCGAGGAAAGGGGGTTAATATTTCGTTTCTATTGTAATAGCTGTCAAAAAGAAGGAAAAAAACAAATTGTTAAACAAGATTTTATCTAAGTTAACTTCAAAATTGAGGTCAATGTTTTCTAGTCATCGATTGGGACCTCATTCCCTTTTTTCGGTAAAAGTTAACTATTATAGTTAAAGAAAGACATGTATGAGAAAGCTTATTTAATGGTTCATACAACCATTTTAAGCTGAAAATGTTTGACCACAATTGAAACTTTAGTTAGAACTATGTTTTTAGTACCATCTTGATTTGATCAAGTATACACATTTAATTAATTATATCAATTGCAGTCCCCCGTCTGTCTGCTCTTCCCACTTTTTTTTTAACAAAAACACCAAAATTAATTAATTATAAGAACAACGATGTTGATGAGTGATAATAAAACCAATTTGCATCATATAATGTTTTTCAACTAGGCACTATACGGGCACTAATCTAGTAACCGATAAAAAACAAGTCTGCTACCTTGGCCGTTAGATCAAGTCGCCAACATTATTGGTTTCCTTCCTAGGTGTACATACAAACTGATTAATTTTTTTTAATAGGTGAACTACTATGTAATACGGAGTACCTGCCTTTCAAAATGATCTTTACACTTTTCATTTTAGTTTGTTTAATGATGTTCTTTACATTGTGTTATATTCTATTTTTGGACATGAAATTTACTATCTTACCCTTCTTACCCCAACAATATTTACAACTTTTCACTCACTTTCTCTTACTTTATTTTTTTTTTCTTACTTCAGCCCACATTTTTACACATTTATCTTACTTTATCCATATTTTGTTATACTCACCCACCTTTTTACACACTTTCCCTATTTTTACTTAATATTTCTGCAAATAGTATCACAAATTTGCGTGAAGATCATTTTGGAATGGGGGTACTCCCTCCGTCTCTCTTTGTTCTTTACGTTTAGTATTTTGGCCACGTTTTAACAACTACTCCCTCCGTCCCTTAATACTCGCACCACTTTCCTTTTCAGGTCGTCCCTTAATACTTGCACCGCTTTATAAATAATTTTGTTACTAATATTATATTATTTCTCACACTTACCTACTAACCCACCTACAAACTACTCCCTACAAAAAATCATTTAAAAATTCACACCTCCCACTCTCCACTAAGGGTGGAGAGGCCCATATCTGAGATATTTTTCCAAACACATCTCATGGGAACGTAGGTAAATTCACGTACAACCATTTTGAATTTGTTGAATAGTCAACCCCGTTTTCCCACTTGGATCCCGTAACGGAGGGAAGTTGTCAGCGTGCCATTAATGGACTTAATCTCACTCTTTTCTCGTCGATCGTCTCTCTCTCTCTCTCTCTCTCCTCCTCCTCTCTCTCTCTCTCCTTTGCTCGCATTTTCTTTCGTCTTCTCTGATTCCATCTAGTACTCGATCTAAGTTTTATTGTTCTATTCAAGGTGTTGGGATTGTTCCTGAGATCTCGCGGCGACTAATTTAGACGGCGATTTGTACGCGGCAATTTGGTGCTGGTGGAAAGCCCTAAATTTACGAGGTTAGTTTACTAAACCCTAATTTTTAAAATATTGTCAATAATCCAGAAATTTGGACATGATATTATGAAATTAATGTTGGTGTTGTGTATGTGAGATAAAATGTATAAATTTTACATATACCCTTGAATGAATTTTTGTATCATTTGTATTACCTTGATTTAATTAAATGATTGAATTAGTTATAATTTTTGCTTTAAATGATTGAGCGAGTCGGCTGAATTAAGGTTTTGAAATTGGTCATATGTGTTGGTGGAGCTGTTATTATTTTTTTGTTGGTGGGGGGCTGCTTTGTTGGAGGTGGAGGTGTAGTTGGCTGACATTGCGGATTTTTTGTTGTTGTTTAAATGATGTTGATCTGTGGATATTGGTGTTATTTTTATTTTTGATTTTATTTTAAATTGTTAAATGTGAAGGAAATAATGCCCTTGGTTCAAGTATGCATTCTATGTTAAGTCTAATAAATGCGGTTCAGTATTAATTAACAAGTTAATAATTCAGTGAGATCAAGTGAGCTGAATGCCTAGCTAGAGGCCGCTTCAGTTCAAGTGGAATTAATGATATTAATCCACAGCTTACTCTTGACTGAACCCGTAGGGTCACACAAATAGTACGTAAACGGATCAAGTATTTAATGGCATTAAATACTCCATCTATGAATATTCGGAACCGACGGATCTTGGTTTCAGTGGGAGCTAAGATCGTCACAGGCAAGAAATGAATACTCCGGAAACGATGATATTGCCGGAAACGGAAATATGGATCGTATCGGAAATATAAATATTATCCAAGTCGTAGATGTTGCCGGAAACGGAAACATGGTACGTATCGGAAAATATTATCGGAAATGGAAATATTGCCAGAATCGGAAATATTGCCGGAAACGGAAATATTGTCAGAATCGGAAATATTACCGGAATCGGAAAATAATTCCGGAAACGGAAATATTAAATATTTGTTCGAAACGGAAATTAATTCCGGAATCGGAAATATTAAATATTGTTCGTATCGGAAATGAATTCCGGAATCGGAAAATTTAATCGGAAGCGCATCGTACGAATAAGCATCGGACGAGGCCTGCCGGACGAGGCCCAGCACGAAGCCAGGCCATCGCCCAGCAAGCCAAGCGCGCCGCACAAACAGCCACGCCAGGCCCAGCGCAAGGCCAGGCCCAGCAGGCTGCGCAGCGCGCACAGCACGCGCAGCGCGCAGCGCGCGCGGGCGCTGCGTGTGCTGCTGCTCGCGCGCACGCATGGGGGCCCATCGTGGCTGCCGTGCGTGTGTGTGCAAGTGTTTGTGTTCGTGCACGTTTCCTAAAACATGCAGAGTTCGGTTAATGATTAAATTCCTAATTCTATTTGATAAATTAATTAAATTAGAGTTCTTGTAGGATTCTAGGTTTAATTAATTTGTATCTGAATAGGATTTCGATTCCCTTTCCATACCCCTATAAATATGAGGCTAGGGCTCACAATTTATAACAAGTTTCAAAGTATTCAAAAAGTGAGTTTTTGAGAGAAAACTAAAACACACATCTTGCTCATAAAAGTGCCGAAATTTTCTAGTACCTTAAGGGCGATTCTAGTTGGTCAATCTTAAGGCGGATCCGGACGTGCTGTGGACTATCTACGGAGGGACGACACTTGGAGTCCTAAAGACTTGTTCTTGTTCGGTTCGGGCGCAGCTAGGGAGGGCACGCAACAAAGAGTATGCATCTAAATTTGAAGGAAATAATGCCCTTGGTCCAAGTATGCATTCTATGTTAAGTCTAATAAATGCGGTTCAGTATTAATTAACAAGTTAATAATTCAGTGAGATCAAGTGAGCTGAATGCCTAGCTAGAGGCCGCTTCAGTTCAAGTGGAATTAATGATATTAATCCACAGCTTACTCTTGACTGAACCCGTAGGGTCACACAAATAGTACGTAAACGGATCAAGTATTTAATGGCATTAAATACTCCATCTATGAATATTCGGAACCGACGGATCTTGGTTTCAGTGGGAGCTAAGATCGTCACAGGCAAGAAATGAATACTCCGGAAACGATGATATTGCCGGAAACGGAAATATGGATCGTATCGGAAATATGAATATTATCCAAGTCGTAGATGTTGCCGGAAACGGAAACATGGTACGTATCGGAAAATATTATTGGAAATGGAAATATTACCAGAATCGGAAATATTGCCGGAAACGGAAATATTGTCAGAATCGGAAATATTGCCGGAATCGGAAAATAATTCCGGAAACGGAAATATTAAATATTTGTTCGAAACGGAAATTAATTCCGGAATCGGAAATATTAAATATTGTTCGTATCGGAAATAGATTCCGGAAATGGAAATTTAATCGGAAGCGTATCGTACGAATTAGCATCGGACGAGGCCTGCCGGACGAAGGCCCAGCACGAAGCCAGGCCGTCGCCCAGCAAGCACGCACGCCACAAGCCCAGCGCGCGCCAAGGCCACGGATGCGTGGGCCTTGCTGCGTGGGCTGCAGCTCGCACGCATGGGCAGTCCTTGTGGCTGCCGTGTGTGTGTGAGTTTATGCTCATGCGTGATTCCTGAATCTGCAAGAGTCAGTGTATGATTAAATGTCTATTCCTAATTGGATAAATTAATTAAATAGAATTCATGTAGGATTCTAATTCCAATTAATTCGCATCCTACTAGGATTACGATTCCTTTTCCATAACTCTATAAATAAAGGCCTAGGGGTCATAATTTATATACAAGTTTCAAAGTATTCAAAAGTGAGTTTTTTGAGAGAAAATTAAAACACATCTTGCTCATAAAAGTGCCGAATTTTCTAGTACCTTAAGGGCGATTCTAGTTGGTCAATCTTAAGGCGGATCCGGACGTGCTGTGGACTATCTACGGAGGGACGACATTTGGAGTCCTAAAAGACTTGTTCTTGTTCGGTTCGGGCGCAGCTAGGGAGGGCACGCAACAAAGAGTATGCATCTAATTATGCTATATGATTATGTGTAAATAATATGATTCCTGGGTTAATGGTTGTTTCCGCATGATTTATGTAAATGTCATATGTATCATAACCTAACAGTGGTATCACGAGCCCCTTATTATTTTCATAATCTAAATTGCATGAACATGGTTAAATATTACAAATTTGCAAGAATTAAAAGGGGTGATTAATTTTCGTAATTGTTAATTAATTGCAAATTGCGTTTATTTAATTATATGTACGCAGTTTTTCGGCAGTTTCTTCATTACTCATCCGAATTGAGTGATTTTTGTGTCAATTCCGCATGTAAAAGGCATTCTAAAATTTTGACAAAAATAGTATTTTTCTGCCGAACCCAGAATTCTCAAATTCGAAGCCTAACTATGACTTTTCGAAGGTTTTAGTTTTTCGGATGCAAAATTTCGTAAATTTAAGATGTTAAATTAAATATTTGCGATTCCTGTTGATAAATCTTGAATTTTTGATTGACCTACTGCATATGTTTAACAAGTTTGAATGCCTAGTCTTGTTAATTATGCAATCTAATTTGTAATTATGATTAATTTGTTGAAAATTAGAATAATTTAGAATTAATTTGATTTTCATAATTAATTGTAATTTAATTAGAAACCTATGATTAAAAACCACCATAAAAATTGTAAATTTACGATAAATTTTAAATTTTTATGACCTAGACTTGAATCCATAACAATCGGAAATCAATTGGATAATAAATTTTCGATTTTTCGCCCTAAAATTATGAAATTAATAATATTTATTAATTTGTCATTAATTTTAAATATAAATTTTAAATTTTCTTGCGATTCGTTCAAATAACTTGCACGCACGAAGCAATGGACGCTTCGTGTTACCCTTAAGGGGTGTTGTATAATGCGGGCATGCGACGACGAGCAAGGGAGCTCGCCGCCCGTGCGGCACGAATGCAATGAGCAAGGGCGTAGTGCACGAGCGCAAGGCAGCAGCCCTGCCTTGTGTCGTGTGCCACGAGCAATGAACGTATGGGCATGGGCGAGGGGCGAGCCAAGGCAGTCGCGTGTGGGCAGCAAGCGAGCTGCGCCACAACGCGCGCTGCCTCGCACAAGTGCGCGCAGCCTCGCGCGCAGCGAGCGCAAGCTCGCGTGCCACGAGCGCTGCGCACAGCATCACTCGCGCGCACAGCGCGCGATGTCGCCCGCCCAGCGAGCGATCTCGCGCCCCAGCGAGCGATGGCTCGCGCGCGCAGCGAGCGAGCTTGCGCGCCCAGCGAGCGATCTCGCGCGCCAGCGAGCGATGTCGCGCGCGCGCGCTGCGAGCGATAGCTCGCGTGCGATGGGCGCTATGCGGAGGCTTGCGTTGGGACAGCAGCAGCTATGCGACGAGCGCATGGGCTGCGCGCACATGGCCAGCAATGGCTGTGTGCGTGCGGCCCATGGGCGTGCAACGCGTAAGGTGTTTGCGTTACGATTAGATCGTTTTGAATGTTTAATTTGAAAATTTCAGTTCACGTAATTTTAATTAATTTTAAAATTAATAATTTGAATTAATTTCTTGGATTTTAATTTTGAATATTATAATTATAATAAATGGAATTTATTCTAATTATTTTACTAAAATTAAAATCATGAATTAATTTAAATGCGACTGAAATTAAATTAAATTTTTTGGATTCAATTATAAATTTATATGAGCTTTAAATTTTAATTAAATTTGTATGTTTCCGGTTAGACTAGAAATACAATTTTATGTTTAAAATTAGTAAAGCATATGAATTTATTGGTTTGAGTGGGAGCGCTTTTTAGTCATAAACTCTTGATTAGGTCTACAAATCCTTAAGGTTAAAACAACTCGATTAGAATTAATAAGGACTGAATAATTGGTAGATTATTGGTGCCCTTGATTAATTGCTGCAAATGTTTACGTGATGCATAATGTGTTTTACTAACCAGCTATGTGGGCCATTCATGATAATGAATGGGTGAATGGTATATATTGTATATGTACTGTTTTGCAGGTTATGAAGTGACTAGTATGGCCCAAATAGGATAGAAAATATGGTCTGCGTACCATTAATTTGAATGTAATTGGTCTAAAGCACCAAAGTTATTTTTCAATTCAAAATGGTCTGCGTACCATCAAATAGTTGTAATTAGTTATAGCTTATCCTATTTGAAGAAAATGGTGCCTCCCACGGAGATTTTCAAGACGGACTTTGAAGTCAAAGCTTCAAGATGAAGTCGGGCCATACTAGATCACAAATATCTTATGCATGTTTTAAGTTATTTATTGTTTTAAATATGTCTTAAAATGCATGAGATCAAAAGCTTGATTATGTTGCATGATTAAGGATTTTAGTTCACTTAAAATCTAACCAACATAGTAAGAGCCTTAAGTTCCAAACTTAAAAATTGAGTTAAAAGGTGCCATGCCAAAATATACACTTGCTTGGATATCCTTTACATCAATCTAGTAATAGTTTTCGCTCAGCGAGGTGTTACTTATTGGTCCTAAAGGGGCAAGGTACACAAATAATTGTGAGTACATGTTAGTTTTGGTGAAACTCAACGATATAAGTAAGGAGTCCTTTTATGTCGTGGCAACATCGATAGGTTTACCTAATAAGTTCTTAGACGTACCTATCAACCAAGAGTAGTTTTTAGACTATTAGCAAAAGGCTTTTGCTTACCTAAAATGTTTTAGAATTGAGTCGACAAACTGTGCTTAATTCTTCAATGGTTTTAGGATCTTGGAATCATTTTATTCACACCTGCCGGAACAATAAAATCGAATAAAATGCTAATAACTTGTTTGAATTGCATGGTTGCTTTAATTTCAAGTTATTATTCATGATAAATGTTTAGACTTTGCATGCTTCAATGTATGTTTTAATTATTGTTTATAATTAAATATCTTGCACTGCAATAAATCCTTTTAGAAAGGTAACAGTAAATTTCCTCGATTGGTAGTGAATCCAAGAACGATTCACGGAAATGAGAGAAAATGAGCAATTTAAAATGTACGTTTCTTATATCGACTTTTATGGTTGTTTTCGAACGTCAAAATCGAATGGCAAACCAATTGGTGCTTGTGAATTCAAAATACACTGTAGTTTTGAGATCATAAAGCATTGAGTTTAATACGCTCAGCTTTACCAATGGTTAACAACCTAATATCTTTGTCCATTTAATTCTCGAATGAGTCTAGTCCCTAGACATTTGAATAGATCGATGCTTAGAGAACTTTAGAAGCTTCTGGTAAGATCATCTAGTTGAAACAAAATATTCAACATAAATGGTAAAGAACCTTGTTGGTGACATTGGACATGTCTAACAAAGTATAAAAGTCAACACTAAAGAATTCAATTCTTAAGACTATAAGAAAGGGTACAAGAAATAGGAAAACAAAGGAACATATAAAAGGAATTTACGATTCCGTTTCTACCTATAAGTTTATGTTTAAAGAGAAGTGACCTAGCAATTAAACTTCCTTGGTATCATATACCGCTTGAGGTTCTTACTTCGGTAATAACTCAAACAATGGAAGCTAGGATACACTAATGACCTACAAGTAGGGAAATGAAGCATGGCAATGCTACATTAGTTGTAGGGTCATCTAGTTTGTTTTAAGTCCTTTCAAAGGCTGGAACTTAATGGCTATTTTGTTCCATAATCAGCATACCTAAATTTCTGCTTCAAACACAGAAAGACTCACATTCAGAAGAACAAAAACAATGCTTGTTTGTTTGTTTATTTGAATGAAATGGTCAATTACTGGTTGAGTCAATATGCTTGATTAAAACAAACAACTCTTTAAAGAACTTTACTAGGTTCAAATCAAACCCTTGATTTGAGTTCCATTAAATCTTTGGCATTGTTGCTTAGACCATATCAACAAGTTAACATTCAAAAGCTCTATTTTGATGGACTTTTGAAAGTTGGTTGATTTCTAGATCAACTTAAGACAAGCTAGTCTTACTTGTTGAAAGTAACAAAGAATATGAACTATTGTTAGAACGCCTAGACGATAGAGTTCAAAGCTAAAGAAAGGTTTTATGACTTTATTATTTCACATGGATTTGAGTGAATATAGGTTTATTTACTCAAATGTGATATAAGTTGAATCTGTTTGGCTAGTTCAAAGATTCAGAAGTATAAAATCCACTTGGCAAGAAATCATAAAGATCTAGGCTAGATCATGTTGATGATTACTTGAGACCAAATATGATCATCAATGATTGTGTGTTCACAATCTAGGTCCATAAGATATGGCATATCTACGTTGGAATGATCGAAGTCAATTAGTACTTGATTCGATCAATGATGAATCATAAAGACTTTTCCTATAATTTCTAAAACAAAATGCTCAACTACCACCAAACTAAACCAAATTCGTCAAAGCTATTGAAAAGAAATTTCAGAATATCTTTTCATAATATATCTAAAGAGTTCCTAAACTCAGTGGGAGCTTAGTGTTTGTTATTCAACAAACTAAGGCCCAAGCATAGATATATGTTTCATTGTGATTTATTCAAATGAGACACAAGGGTATTGTTTCTACCACGAATTTTTGAGAACATAATGTTTGTTTGCTCGAAATAATGTCCTTTTGGAGATTCGTTTCCAAAATGACAAGTGGGAGAAAATAGACCTCGAAAGTTTTCGAGGCGAACAACAAACATAAACGGACATTCCGGAGGCTTTTCGAAGCGCTTCAGAAAATCCGAACTTATTCTTTAAGGACGTTAGAAGTGGCTTTAAAGAATAGATATCTCTTAGAAGACTTTACGAGTGCTTCAAGGAGAACAGAATATTCAAAGGACTTTCAAGTGGCTATTGATATTCTATTTGTTTGATGTTCTATACCCAAGTAGGCATAGAATTCAAGTCAATGAAACTATGAGATTCTTCTATTAAATAGTGAAGAAACCTACAACTTGCAGTCAAACTATTATCCTGTAGATTAATGAGTTTGTGACTTGTAAGAAAGCTATGACGAAACCTAGATTCCCTAAAATGGTTAGAGGCCATATATAGACTCAAATGTTTTAAATGGTTAGAGGCCATAAAACATACTCAATGTTTTGATGACAAAATTGAAATTTTGTTGATTTGCAAGAATAGGTTCACACCTATTGGTTGCAAGTTTGTTTTAAGGATAAAAACCATCAAACAAGAATTGTGTTCACACACAAAGCTAGATTAGTTGCTAAAGGTTACAAGCAAATTCATGGCATGGATTGTGTTGAAACCTCATGCATAATCGTAATGCTCAAGTCTATAATTCAAGCAATGATTGCATATTGGTACATATAGCAATTGGATGACAAAACGTATTCCTCAATCAAATGTTGGAATAAACTATGTACATGGTATGTCATAGGATTTGTGGATCCAAATGAATGCTTGAAAAAGAAAGCTAGCTTATGAAATCTAAAGTACAGATTTAAGCAAGCAATTGGGAATTAGAAATGTATTTTAGTGAAGCTAATAAGTATTTTAGTTTCATAAAATGTACATGATTCTTATAGATATATAAGAAGTTTAGTGGGAGTACATAAAAACTTATTTGGTCCTATGTGTATCACACACATATCTCTCTATTGTGAAATAACATTCAAATGCTAAATACTTAGATTTGAGATTATTCATCAATGACGGACCAAGGCGAAACTTAGTACATACTGGGTATTAAGATCTATTCACAAAGATCTTATGATATTGTTTTGGATTAAGTAAATGGCATTTACTAAATCAAACACGAAAGTCTCCATTGGAGATATTCGACCCATGTGAATAAATCTAAGTAAAGGATGTTTGAACTATGTATAAGCATTTACTAAGTTAAACATCAAAGGATCTAAATAAGATTCTTAACCTATATTATATGTCAAAGAATTTAGCTGGATTTAGTATCTACTGAAACTAGATAAGCTAAAGTTACATGAATAGAATTCAATTGGGAATTATTCTCCAAAAGAATTTATCATGTATGATATAATATGAGGATCGCCAAAAACGTATCGTATGACTTTAGCCATGACGAACATATACCAATCTCTATTGATCTAAGTAAAGATCAACTAGATTGAGATCAAGAATACTTATGGTACTTGAAAAGGTACATAGGAATAGTTCTTGATTCAAGGAAATAAAGATATGCTAAATATTGATGCTACACGCATAAACACTGGCAAAGGATCAAGCAAGACCCTTTGGAGTTAACCATTGATAAGGACGAGCTATAGAGCATCGTGTTTTGAAATGGCAACATGGATTGGAGACCATGAGTTGTTGCGTGGGAAATTAAAATATTAATTTCTATGTTCTAAGATACAGCTGGAAAGTCTTCCACATATCTGTGAACTGCTTGGATAAGTAAATCCAAACAAAGCATCACTAGCAACCTAAACAATTGAAGTAAAAGTAATTATTGCCTAAGAAGCAATAAAACAGGGTTGTTTAAAGTTCTTCACTGAACTTGGGTAGATCACCTATCTGCTGGCTTGATAGTTCTTCATTGAAAAATGCGTAGAACCACTCTTGAAGCAAGAAAAACGTCTGCTAACTTGATGGTTCTTCATTGCAAAATGGGTAAAACCACCATCGAAGTAAGAAAGACTAGATCACATAATAAACAAACTCGAAAAGATCTTATCATCATATCTCGAACATTCGATGAAAAGGATATTAAGATTGGCAAAGCATGATAACTAAACCTATGCAACAAGTGAGAAACAACACTCACGTTGTAGCACTGGAAATCAAGCATAGCTTTGAATTCCATGAATTGTTTTAGAAGATGGGTTTGAGGCCCATGGTTATAAAACATTGGGGTTGAACATTTATCATATATGAAATGTATTTTCATATTCCATTTAATCTTGGTTTAGTATTAAATGATGAGTCCCTTCAAATTTGACTATATATTCAAGATAGACTGTCAGGACCAGTCCTGTGACTAAGAAATGTCTATCAAGTGAACTTGAATGTCAAAGGTTGAAAATGGTCCCTAATCGGAGTTTTCTATAAAATTGGACGCATAGAAAACGTTAGACGATTAGAATGCAAGATGACTAGTAGTTCTGTTTCTTGAACTATGTGGACATGGCAATGTCATAATCATTTGCATAGATACTTACTTTGGGAAGACTAGTATCGGACAAGACCTATGAAACTTTACTGTAAGAGATGAAAGTCTGTCATAAGTAAATTTCATTAAATTATTAGACACTAAATCCTCAATACCTGAGTGATTTGAGATTACTTGTTTGAGAACTGGTTGCTTTGACGTTGACCAACCGTCGCACCGTAAAAGGAGGCTATAAAGGCAACGCTCAGGTAATCACCTATCAAACGAAGTCTAATCTCAAGATCGCAAGATTGGGATTGTCCTCCCATAAATAGGGATGAGATGCTTAAAAGTTGTACAAGGCCACTCGGAGAGCTAGAAACTGTGAAATGCATGGCCGTGCTCGGATGAATCATAGGCTATGATTATCTGTTTATTTGATCAGTTGAACTCTGAAACCGAGGAACACCTCTGGACATAATAAGGATGACAACTCTTACCTTATGTTCAAGAGCAAGCATCGAGCGACAAAGGAATTAGGAAATGCACACTTGTCCCTAAGGACAAGTGGGAGACTGAAGGAAATAATGCCCTTGGTCCAAGTATGCATTCTATGTTAAGTCTAATAAATGCGGTTCAGTATTAATTAACAAGTTAATAATTCAGTGAGATCAAGTGAGCTGAATGCCTAGCTAGAGGCCGCTTCAGTTCAAGTGGAATTAATGATATTAATCCACAGCTTACTCTTGACTGAACCCGTAGGGTCACACAAATAGTACGTAAACGGATCAAGTATTTAATGGCATTAAATACTCCATCTATGAATATTCGGAACCGACGGATCTTGGTTTCAGTGGGAGCTAAGATCGTCACAGGCAAGAAATGAATACTCCGGAAACGATGATATTGCCGGAAACGGAAATATGGATCGTATCGGAAATATGAATATTATCCAAGTCGTAGATGTTGCCGGAAACGGAAACATGGTACGTATCGGAAAATATTATTGGAAATGGAAATATTACCAGAATCGGAAATATTGCCGGAAACGGAAATATTGTCAGAATCGGAAATATTGCCGGAATCGGAAAATAATTCCGGAAACGGAAATATTAAATATTTGTTCGAAACGGAAATTAATTCCGGAATCGGAAATATTAAATATTGTTCGTATCGGAAATAGATTCCGGAAATGGAAATTTAATCGGAAGCGTATCGTACGAATTAGCATCGGACGAGGCCTGCCGGACGAAGGCCCAGCACGAAGCCAGGCCGTCGCCCAGCAAGCACGCACGCCACAAGCCCAGCGCGCGCCAAGGCCACGGATGCGTGGGCCTTGCTGCGTGGGCTGCAGCTCGCACGCATGGGCAGTCCTTGTGGCTGCCGTGTGTGTGTGAGTTTATGCTCATGCGTGATTCCTGAATCTGCAAGAGTCAGTGTATGATTAAATGTCTATTCCTAATTGGATAAATTAATTAAATAGAATTCATGTAGGATTCTAATTCCAATTAATTCGCATCCTACTAGGATTACGATTCCTTTTCCATAACTCTATAAATAAAGGCCTAGGGGTCATAATTTATATACAAGTTTCAAAGTATTCAAAAGTGAGTTTTTTGAGAGAAAATTAAAACACATCTTGCTCATAAAAGTGCCGAATTTTCTAGTACCTTAAGGGCGATTCTAGTTGGTCAATCTTAAGGCGGATCCGGACGTGCTGTGGACTATCTACGGAGGGACGACATTTGGAGTCCTAAAAGACTTGTTCTTGTTCGGTTCGGGCGCAGCTAGGGAGGGCACGCAACAAAGAGTATGCATCTAATTATGCTATATGATTATGTGTAAATAATATGATTCCTGGGTTAATGGTTGTTTCCGCATGATTTATGTAAATGTCATATGTATCATAACCTAACAAAATTATGCTATATGATTATGTGTAAATAATATGTTGTCCTGGGTTAATGGTTGTTTCCGCATGATCTATGTAATGTCATATGTATCATAACCTAACAAAATGTTAGGTTGAATTCAGTGTTGTTGAATTTAGGTTGAGTTTGTGGGGTGAATAAAGGATGGAAATAGGTTTATAGTTGAGGAGTTTTTAGTTTAGAGGGAAAAATCCAATTATTTAGGTTTCAATATTATGATTTGAAATAAAGTAATTACATACGAGCATATGAAACTTGATTGATTAATCAAAGTTATTGCCATTGTTAGTCTAAGATTTATACTATTTAATTGAATGAAATTTGACTTTGTAACATGAATGTAGTACTTCCTGAATCTGAATGGGAAATTTAAAGATTGGTGCCACGAAGAAATATGGTGATTCCACAAAGAAAGGTGGACGAACCTCGAAGAAGTCGGGGATAAGCATTCATAACATAAGTTCCCAATTTACCTCTTGTATTTATTATTTTTGGTTTGTCTGTTAACATATGTGTGCCCCCAATCAATTGCAGGGGGTGAAATCTGGGCAGAAATCTAGTGTAAGTAAAACACCTAGGAAGAAGGATTTGAAGAGGAAGAGGCAGCAGAAGATTTAGATGTCGTAGATTGCGGTGAAGATGAATCTGGAGAAAGTATCCAAGAGGAGTCCTCTAAGGAGTGCTCTGCATCTGCATCCGCATCTGCATCTACATCTGCATCTACATCATCTTTTGCATCATCCTCTGAAGTGCCAGAACATGCTGATTCGTCGTCTTCTACTTAAGAAGAGGAAGAACGAAGAAGGAGGAAGAGGAAGAAGGGCAAGAAGAAGGCATCGAAGAGTAAGAAGAAGGTAAGGGAGTTGATGTACGATGTGATGATTGATAGGTAGGTTATTCTGATATAATGAATTTGTGGTTAAAAACACTAAGTTGTAATTTTGATAATCAGGTGTTGAAGACGAAGTATAAGGGTAAGAGTGTAGGAGAGATTGTGAAGGCACGTAACCTTGTCGTAGTAACACAATTTCAAAGTTGCTCCAAGGTAAATTCTTTAATTAGTAACCTTTAACCTTATTAGTATCATATTATAATCAATAAAATGAATAATCTGATAAATAAATAATATATAAATAATGTTGTACAGCCCCCTAATATGATTTCCCGTGTGAAAGCGTTTGTGAAGGTAGTCAATAAACTAGATAAACTAGATAAGCGTTTGTGAAGGTAGTCAATAAACTAGATAAATCAAGACGGGAAGAAGTAGTTCAAATGGATTTTGGTGGCCTTTTGGAAATGAAGTTGTCGCGGTTGGACCGGAGATTCTACTATTGGATGGTGAGTAGGGTAGGTATTGATGGTTATGTTCAGTTTGGGGATGGGAATGTGTTTCGATTTACCCCGCAACATATACACAGTATTTTAGGGCTGCCAATGGGAAGCAAGGATGTTCCTGTGGGGATGATTGGGAGGATGAAGAAATGTTTGGTCCTGCGGTAGAGATGTTTAAGTAATATGGAATTGGTGCTGAACATCCGTCGAAGGATATGGTGTTGTTGGAGAAGGTAGATGTAACGCTCCGGCCTTTCCGTACCTTAATTATCGGTAATAAATCGCACTTAACTGATCATTAGCAGTGGAATTAGACATAATTAATCCTTGGAATTATAGATCAATTTACCTCTTCGTCGGAGTCGTCGGAGGAAGCTGGTTCATACCGGCCTCCATATGAAGTCTTCTTCTCAACCATTTCTGCCTCCCCTGTAGTCTCAGCCCCACTACCCTCACCCATTTCCGACAATACCATTAAAGGAAACTTCTTAATCAAAGCATTACTGCTACACGAAGATTGAGGAGAACAATCTACAGAAAGCTTGAGGAGTAGAAGAAGATGGTGGACGAAAATGGTGTTCGAACTACACGAAGGAAACTCAACAAACTTTTTGGAAATGTTGGACAAATAATTGCCAACTCATTCTTGCCAAATCATCACCCAATTCCCAAAATACCCCACTATCAACTAACACCAATTAAATTAATAAGTTAATTCAAGTATTTTGAACTCCGCACCGGTCAAACCGGTGCGAGTATTAAGGGACGAATGGAGTAGTTAATGTGTATTGAGATTTTTCTAATTTTTTTTTATTTAAACAAGGCAAATTACGATAATTAATACTCCCTCCGTATTTATTTAAGAGATACACTTGGCCGGGCACGCGTATTAAGAAATATAATTGAATGAAAAAAAGTAATAAAACAAGTGGGGTTGAGTAGATATTTTAATAAGAAAAACAAGTGGGGACCATGTCATTTTAAGGAGTGGGGGTTGTGGGTGGGGTGTAGATATATTATTTAATTAGATAGTGGGGTTGATAAGTTACTAAAAATGGCAAGTGTATCTCTTAAATAAATACGGCCGGAAAAGACAAGTGTATCCCTTAAATAAATACAGAGGGAGTAATGTTTTCACTTTTATCAAAATTCTAATATTGGGAAAATGAGAAAGATTTAATGTCTTAATGAAAAAGTGTGAGGGATTAAATTCCTAAATGAATTTAATTAGTTAAAATAATCACCGGATACAAATTTTGATAGAATATTAAGACATTTATGTGATACCCCTATAAGAAAAAATGTAAATAATATTTTAGAAAATAAAATAAAAATGTAAAGAAAAAAAAAAGACGAGTATTATATAAACTAGATTTTAGCCCGTGCGATGCACGGATTCTATTAAATTGTTAAGTTTAAATAAAACTCCTATGTACGTAGATACCAATTTTATATACTTCGTATTAGATTAGATTAGTTTTTGATTTTGCATTGAATTTTATTTTCGATTTATTTTTTTTAATTATGAGAGTGTTGATTTTTGGATGAAATTGTATATGCGTAATATTAATAATTAATTAATAAAAATATCTACGTGGCACTTAATTATTTATCTACGTGGAACTCTACTTTTTTTAATTCAAAATTAATTTTAAAATCTTATTTTTCATTGGCCGAAACCATTAGATTTCCTACGCGGCGCTCTAATATTGGATTAATATTTGATTTTAAATTGATTTTTATTTATTTTATTTCAGATTAGTGTTTGATTTTGGATGAATTTTATTTTAGATTTATTTTTTAATTATTAGAGTGCTTGATTTTAGATGGATTTGTATATATTAGTAATTAATTAATTAATTAATTAAAATATATACTCCGTATGTGGCAACTAATTAATTATATACGTGGCAATCGATTTTTTTTAATTCAAAAATAAATTATGAATCTTATTTTTCATTGGCCGAAACCATTAGTAATTCTACGTGGCGCTCTAACAATTCAGAAAATATGCCTATTGGATTAATGTTTGATTTTAAATTGAATTTTATTTATTTTATTTAAGATTAGTGTAGTGTTTGATTTTGGATAAATTTGATTTTAGATTTATTTGTTTAATTATTATAGTGTTTGATTTTTGATGGAGTTGTATATATTAGTAATTAATTAATTAAAATATCTACGTGACACCTAATTAATTATCTACGTGGCAATTGATTATTTTAATTCAAAAATAAATAAGAAATCCTATTTTTCATTGGCCGAAACCATTAGTAATCCTATGTGGTGCTCTAATAATTCAGCAAATATGCCTCATTTATATATGTATATTAGATTTGCGTAAAATAAGAGTTGTTATTTGTTTATAATACTCCTCAAAGCATTGACACTAAAAGTTGGGGATTTGTCCCTTATTTATCTTGATTCAATTTGATACGGAGTATGACAAATTCAACCAAATGTCTACAGTCCACTCAACAGTGCAACGTATGGCAATCTTGAGCGACGGCCATAATTCATCACAAATACCGAGGTTGAATCAACATACATGGTCTATATCTGTCACGTGTTTCACATTTATTTTAGCACAACCTATATTTAATTATTTATCAATCACTCACTCACTATATATTAACTTGACTCCTTCTCCAACCTCTCTAATCAATATATCAACTACTCGATCAACTACTCAAGCACTCGCTAAGTTCATCTTCATTTTCTCCCTCTCTGGTTAGCATTCTCTCCCTTCCTTCTACTTGATAATTTATTCAACTAATTAAGTTGTCTTTTTGGAGGTTAATTACTTTTAGATTAATAAATGCATTATTCTTTGAACTACTGATTAATAATTAATGATTAATGATTAATGATTAATGATTAATGATTATCTCATCTCCCTCGTACTTATTAGCATATCTATTGTGTAGAATTTTCAACAATGTCTTGTTAGTCGTTAAGGAGGGTTGATACCCTGGTAGACCTTATTGGTATCATGTGGTATTGGGCAATTGCCCGATCCCTCGTATTAGACTATATTTTTCCAGTCGTTACAAAATAATGTGGACTTGTGTACGTTAGGTGATTTAGATCATAATTTCAAATTCCGTCTCATCCATTTGATATTTTGTAATATCCTTGTAAGAGTAGTGACTCGATCATTCGAACTAGAAAATATTAAAATAAAATAAAATAAAATAAAATAAAATCATTTTGGAAAATGTTAACTTTTGCGTTGTTTTTTTTTTTTTTGTGTGTGTGTGTGTTAGAACCCGGTTCACCTTTAGGGTTAATCCGAATTCAGGGTGAGTTATAGGTGGATAGATTTCAGTCCCCATCCAATTGTTATTATATAGTTATATGGACATTCGACTGCAAAAGATTTTACGTTTACATTGCTTATATTATGTGCACCAAAAAAAAAAAGAATTCCTTCTCTATATATATATATATATATATATATATATATATATATATATATATATATATATATATATATTGTTTTTTTGGTGTTATACCCAGTTCACCCTTAAGGCTAATTCGGTTCGGGGCGAGTACTGGGTAGATAGGTTCCAGTCCCCTCCCAATTGTTATTGCGGGGATAGAACACGAATTCTCCCTATCAAATTTAGCCTCAATCACCACTGAACCAACATACAATCAATTATTATTAATTGTTTACATTTCTCATCTGAGTATTTTCTTACTTTCCTAGCTCGAGGTCAGCGGGTCCAAGGTTTGAGGAAGGCGGTACGAATAAAGTTCCGGGTGACAGGTGTAGTTTGGAATATTTTGATAAGGAAGTAGGTTGTTAATTTTATTTATTTTTTGGCATAAGGAAGTGGGATACTAGTGTGTTTCATCGCCTTAAATCATGCAGTTATAGTTAACTGTGTTTTTATTTTGGGTAACTCCATAATAATCATTTAGGTGGCCTGAGGCTGAGGTATTAAAAACTACAATAAGGTGACTTGACATTTCCTAATTACACCTTTTTAAAAAATTACAATAAGGTGACATTATAAAAATAACAATAAAGTTTAAAATTTCACCAAATTTCTATTTTTCTATCACCGGATATTTAAAAATAATTTAGGCCCTGTTTGACAACACATATAAGTCATCTTAAATGACCAGGTGCTGAAAATTTAAGTCATCTTAAGAGAATATTGTTTTGGCAAATAGCTAAAATAAGATTTAAGGTGATTAAATTGGCTGAAACTGAAAGGTTAATGTGATTTTAACGTTTGAAATCAGTCGACTGAACTTCTAATGCGAATTGAAGTACTTGCAAAGGAAGTTTTACAAGAGTTCCAGTGACTATAAAAGGGCATTTTGTTTTATGGAATTTTGGGTAGATTAGTTGCACTAACGTGATGCATGATTTCATCATCAGCTTGTTTCTATCTATAGTTTGATAGGTGTACTTTTTATTGGTGACACATGTTACTGAAATGAAAACAAAATTACAAAAAAAAAAACTTTAATTTGTAATAAAGAGAATTAGTTTGGAAATACAAATTAAAGCACTTCAAAAATACATGGAGTATTTGTTAACAATTTTATCACACAATGTGAATCGTAAACTTTATATTGCTATTTTATTTAATACTTGAATATAAAAAAAATGTGAAAATACACACTATATAAAAATGTATAAAAGGTTGCTTCTTCGATCAGTTTTACCAAATAATTTACATAATTAGATATCTTTCAATTTCAGCTCACACCTTTTCTATTTCAGCTAACTTACCAGTTCAGGCTCATTTTCCATTAGTGTTGTAAAACATAGCCATTAATTTTTTCTTCTATTTCCCCTTCCAAGTTCCAACTTGTTTGGTAATGAAGGGCCCAACATTAATAATTACATTTTGTCATTTTCTGAGGGAACAATGCTTCTCTTTTCAGCACGGCATTCATGTTATCGAACGACGAACGGTACACATTTATTTTAGACATCTTTCAATTCCTGTAATAAATGAGGAAAGATACAGAGTGCTCCCCCACAGAGTACATACTATTAGTACTCAAGTACCATAATAGATACCAACACACTTAACATCTGTTCTTAAATAGTTGCACAATTTTAACTTTAACATTATTTCACCTGTTTTATCTTGACCTCAATTTTCTACAAATAAATAAAATTAGAAAGTATTACTCCGTATGCAAAGTATTTTTGGTCTGTCTTAATATATATTTTAATTATATTAACTTTTTATAATTTTTACTAACACATAATTATAAGTATTGATGATCAAAGTTATGCGTAGGTAAACATGAAATTCAAAATAATACAACTTTTATGAAATCAGGAAATATTAGATACTAATGTACTCATTATTCTTATTGGTATCATGTGGTAACGGGCAATTGCCCAATCCCCGATATTAGGGTGTAATTTCCTGGTCGTTACACTCTAGTGACAAAAGAATGTGAACTTATTATGTACGTAAGTACGTTAGGTTATATATTGTTTCAAAGTCCATCTCACACATATGTAATTTTGTAATATCCTGGTAAGATCGTAAGAGTAGTGACTCGATCATTCGAATTAAAAAAAAAAAAAAAACCATGATGGAAATTGTTAACATTTGCACATTCGAGGGTGAAAAATCCTGGTAGGTGTATGTACATTCGAGGGTGAAAAATTGTACATTTACATTATGGTTGTTTACATTTCTCAGTTGAGTATTTTCTTACTTTCATAGCTTGAGGTCGGCGGATTCAAGATTTGAGGTCGGGAGATACGAAAAAATTTCTATAGTTTGCAAAAAAAAAAAAAAAGGGGGTGTAGTTTGGAGTGTTTTGACAAAGAAGTACTCCCTTCGTTTCTTTTTATTTTTTAGGTTTTTTTTGGTGTTTTAAAATGTTCTTTTATTTACATTTTCTTTTATATTTTCACATAAATGTTTTAATGTTCTATCAAAATTTGTGTCAAATGATTATTTTAACTAATTAAATTGTCATTTAATCTCTCATACTTTTCTATTGGGACATTAAATTTTTCTCATTTTACCAACATCAGAATTTCGATAAGAGTGAAAACATTATAAATAAACGTAATTTTTCTTGTTTAAATAAAAAAAAGAGGAATCTCAATGCACATTAATTAGTCGTTAATAAACGTGTAAAAGAAAAAACGTAAAGAACCAAAAGAAACGGAGGGAGTAGTTTGTTATTTATTTCGACATACGGGAAGGAGAGAGTAGTTTGTTACCAGTGCCTTAAATTACACAGATATGGTAAGGGATGGCAATTGATCGGATTCGGGTCGGATGTAGTAAACTCCAAATCCGATCCATTTAAAATTCGGACTCTAAAATTGCATCCATATCCATATCCATTTAAAATTCGGACTCCAAAATTGCATCCATATCCATATCCATATCCATATCCATATCCAAATCCATTTAAAATTCGGACTCCAAAATTGCATCCATATAATATCCAAATTCGAATCCATATCCAAATCCAAATCCGAATAATGCGTTAACTTTACTTACATAGAACTTGTATTTCTTAATTTTAAAATAAATTAGAAATCATATTTCTCATTTACCAAAATCTAATGAGTTTCTAATAAATTAATAAATACAAATGTATGCGCTTTAATTAAATATATTAGATTAAATTGGGAACTTCCTTTAAAAAACAGTTATGTACGAAAAATAATACACTTTGAAATAATTTCGAGTCAGATTTGGATTCGGATTCGGACTCGGGTCGGAGTCGGGCCGGAGTCTCTGCAGACTCCATATCCGATCCATATCCATTCGGATTCGGATGTATTTAATCGGAATCGGATTCGGACTTTTTTTTTCTCGGATTCGGATCGGATTTTTTCCTTCGAATCGGGTCGGACTCGGTTCGGATTCGGATGTGATTGCCATGGTTAATTACTTCGTATGTTTTTCTTTTGGGTAATAATAACTTAGGTGGCTCCGAGATACTTTCTCCTTCTGTTTTTACTCGTAATATATGTCACTTTTATGCATGCCAATGCAACTTTGATCATCAATATTTTTAGTTGTTTTTAAGCAAAAACTATAAAAATTGATATTTTAAAGATACACATTGGAACGAATCTAACAAAATTACAAATGACTATTTTGAAAATAAACAGTGAGACGAATCCAACAAAATTACAAATAACAATGATTTATCTTAAATGTAAATCACCAACAATAGTCAAAATAAAATACGTAAATTAATAGTGTAAAAAGTTTAAAAGTTACGAGTACTAAAAAAAAACAGAGAAAGTGTACGAAATTAAAGAGAGGTGGCCTCACTTTTCTTAATTACACGAAGGTGACCTAATGCTAAAATTTATATTTTTCTATCACTGGACATTTAGAAATATTTTAATAATATTTTTTTCCTATTTTCTGTCAAACTTGTTTGGTAACAAAGGCCCAACATTACAACAAGTCAACAATGACTACATTATATTATTTTCTGTGGGAACAATGCTCACCGCATTCATGTTATCGAACGGTACACATTTATTTTAGACATATGGCCATAAGGGACATCTCTTTCAATTACTGTAATAAATGAGGAAGATACAGAGTGCTCCCCACATCTTTATACTATAGACTACGAGTAGTATCTGTGTAACGTTGATTGAGTGTTATTTCATACGAAGTATGTAATATTAATTTTAGAAAACAAAGGTTTATAAATTGTGTATAGCTTTCCCTTAAAAAAAAAAAAAAAAAAAAATTTGTATAGCTTCTAAGATAAATCAAAAGATACTTTGTTTTATTTGATTTTTGAAGAAATGGATAAAAAAATTTCATCAAAACAAATATAATAGGGATATGCTAGATATTTCACATGGGGACACTAGAAAATCAAAGATTTTAGGAGTTCATTGTAAAATAGAGATAATTATTTATTCTTGTGACATAACTATTGAGTAATTCAACTTTGTAGTATTTCGATGAATGGATCAAGAAAAAGCTTCTACTCCGTAATAAATACTCTGTACGAAGCTATAAGTGCACACTCCGTATATGTTACATTGTTACTCATAGTATGGATAGTTGGATACATTTAGTTATTTAATACGGAGCATTAGTTCAAATATTAATGCTTGGAATTAAACGATGAATTAATAATATACTCCGTACTCCGTAGATTTATAAAAAAAAAAAAAAACTCGGTACTTTGAATGACCGTTTATTTTCATTAATTCTCAAACGTAGGCGAGGTAATAGGTTCAAATATTAGTAGACACTTTTACACGTAAATGAGTCATTTAAATTAAAATCATTACATGATAGATTGATCCGGAGTAGGAAGCTACACTACACTTGATGACTTGACGTGGTTGTAATGTTGTATGTCTTTCCATCGAGTTAGTAAATTGCATCCGCTCTTTATACCTCTATTGTCGGTTAAGGTTAATCGACATAATAACTGTACGTTACTACGTATTTTTATTTCTTTAGATATTTAGGATACATTATATCTTGAGAAAACTATCTTAACTTTAGTGTATGTTTCCTATTAAAAAAAAAAAAAAAGATGGTTGAAATAAATGTACCACTCTAGCTAGCTACATGCCTACATATGAATGACAATTGCATCTACTCTTTGTAGGAAAAATGGAAATACAAACAGTTCCTAGTTTGATAAACAATTCTCACAACGAATATAACCAAAGTGAAACAACAGAAGCTGCATCTTTTGATGAACAATTAACTGCTGCATTACTTGGTGAAGACTTCCCTTATCCTCTCCCTGCTAAAAACTGCACTACCTATCCTGATCAGTCTCACTGGGATTTCGAGTACGACCTCGTCGATCAGTTTATCACGCCGCCTTCTTATTCTTCCAATAGCAGTGCAAGCTACGACTACGACAACAACAACAACAATTATGATGATGTAAATGATAATACGATGGTGAGCCCTGGTGTTCAAGAGCCCGGCCGCCAGTCGAAAAAGCGTAAGGAAGTGATCACTGAGAAGCAAGCAGTGAATGGAGGTACAAGGAAGAGAAAAAGGCATCCTAGCCAAGTTCAAGATCACATCTTAGCTGAAAGGAAGCGCCGAGAAGTACTTGGCCACATGTTCATTTCTCTCTCAACCATGATTCCTGGTCTTAAGAAGGTACACATACGTACTCCCTTTGTTCACTAATGTTTATGTCATTTTGCATTTTGCATCTTGTTTTAACAATTAATATCTTTAATAATGTGTTTCTTGTAAGCGGTCATGATCAATTATGGTCAATTTATGATAATATCATTATAGTAAGATATTATGATACATATTTACCACTTTTTTAAATTTCAGGTTTTTGTATTTATTTATAAGAATTTAATTTTATATTTACCGGCTTAATTTTATGAAATGTTTTATATTTACTGCCTCTTGACGAATTTCATCAATTTTCCGTCAACCAAACATTTTCAGTTGGAAACCTAACAACGAAAAGGAAAATTGAAATAAATTGGTTAAGTGAGGCTCAAAGAAGGAAAATTGTATGGAATCTGTTAAAAAGTGGTGAATACAAACGTTTCATAACAATTAATTAAGGTCGTAAATCTAAAATCTATACTAATATATTAAAAGACGTTTGCAAGAAAGTATACAATGCCACGTGGCGCCCTACTCTTTCAATTTGACACATGTCATTACGTGTCATCCAATATTATTCAAAAATTACAAATACAAGATTTGAATCCATGACTTGGTGATTGGAACCACTAATGACTTATCCACTTGACTATGCAAATTTATGTGTTAGATTTTGCAAACGATATACTACCCCCGTTCCTAAAAGTTCTTTACGCTTTCCGTTTTAGTCCGTTCCTGAAAGTTCTTTACACTTCTACTTTATTCCATTTTTACTCTTATTTGGCCCACCATAACTTACCCACTCACAATACTTTAATATTAGTTTCCACCCACTCACATTATTGGACAATTTATAGCCACTCATTTTCCATTTGTTACCCCACCATCACATGTTCACCAAAATTCCTTAATTACCGTGCAAATAGTAACCGTAAAGATCATTTAATTAGGAACGGAGGTAGTATAATAAAGTGATAGTAAAGAAAGAAAAATGATTTTAATAAAAATAGGAGTTAAATATGATTTGTTTTTATTATTTTTACAGAAAAATAGGCATAGTTACAATTATTCAAGTGATGACTCGGCCTTTGGGGCATCGCCCGAGCCTAAAATCTAGTTACATTTTATAAGGTGGTAAATACAAAAACATCAAATTTAAAAGGGGATAAATATGAAAAAATCCTTATAGTAAATGTGAAGAACATTTATGAAGCTAATGAGTGCATGTAAACAATTTTTTTGTTGTTGTTGCTTAGAAACAGTAATTGTGTAAGTGTAGTGTTATGATGATATATCATGATGCAGATTGATAAAACCTCGATATTAGGAGAAGCAATCAAACACATGAAACACCTTCAAGAGAAAGTAAATGTACTTGAAAAAGTGTCTGCCCAACAAAAGAGTGCGAGGTCGTCAATGGTGGTGGTCAAGAAGTATCAGCTGGGAGTGGAAAATGACGACAGTGACGACACCGGTAATGGTTCATCGTCTATAGTCAGCGACAATAGCGCTAGCGACAGCGGCGGTGGTGGTGGCTGCGGCTCCAACGGTGATAGTAGCAACAATGCAATGAATCTTAACAACTCGATACCAGAAATCGAAGTTAAGATAACGGATGAGACCCTTCTCTTAAAAGTATATTGTGAAACACAAAACGGGGTTATGGCTAAATTATTGAAAGTGGTGGAAAATCATCATTTGAGCGTAACTAATTGTAGCCTTTTACCATTCGATAAATTGGCCCTAGACATTACTATTGTCGCACAGGTAAATTTTATGAATAGCTACATATTAATATTATGACGTACTTTTTTTTTAAATAACTACCTAATATAGTAATATGTTCTCGTATATAATTAATTAAACTTTTCTGTTTTCATTTTTTGCAGATACAAGAGGGTTTCGACATGAATGTGAAAGATTTTGTTAGATCTATCCGCTCTGTCCTCAGGCCGGCTGGCATCTAATTAATTTAGGCCTCTCTTCCTCTTGTTTGGATATGTCTACCTTAGTACCTTGGTCTTGAATCTATGTACTAGTACTACGTATTTGTTATCATTTCGTTAATAAACTAACTTCTTTCTCCCCTATTTTATTATTGCAATAGTGCTTTTGAATTTAATTTGATGAGATGCATGTTCAGTTAATTTGTTTCAATATACTTTTACAATATCAATTTTTCATAACTTTACTAGTATAAGTATGTAATTAAAAATATCAATATTCGAGTTCAAAATTAAAAAAACATGTTGAAATGATAATATAATGTCAATTAGAGTTTGGCAATGAAAGCTCATCGAAACACAACATGAACAGAGATGTTCACTATTCTTTTTTTTGTGTCAATTATAGTTTTTTTTGGTAATGTAAATAAATTACAAATGAAGAGAGGTAATTCGAACACATAACCTACTCCCTCCGTCCCGGAATATATACTTGCACCACTTTTCTTATAAAGCCGTCCCGGATTACTCGCACCGTTTCTACAAATGGCTTTTATTAAATTATACTTACCTATGGACCCACCTATATCTCTACTCCCTAAAAAAAAAAATATTAAAACGTGAGTCATTTTTCACTACCTCTTTAGAAAGTTGTCACATTTTCCACTATCTATTTAAAAAAAAATACTCCACTATCATATGTTATTATTAAATAATAAGTCTATTACATTGCATTAATCTATACGTCGGTCAAATTGGTCATAAATATTCAATTTTAACCACTAAGTCAAGTCACCAACATATAATTGATGTTATAAAAAAAAAAACATATAATTGATCGGATCCTCATCCAGAGGTTACATATAAACTGATTAAAATATTTAGTGGTTCAAAATTTTTGGTAGGTGAACCACTACATGTATAAATTTGCGTGATGTTTGAGTACTCTCTCCGTCCCTTAATACTCGACTAGGTTTGACCGTCACAGAGTTTAAGGAACTTGAATTGACTTATTAGTTTAATAGATAGTGGGGTATTATTTTAATGTAGTTAGTGGGAAATGTGTAAAGGAGTAGAGTATGGGTTGAATTTTTTATTATTTTTTGTATGGAGTAGGGGGTAGGTGGGTTAATAGGGGGAATGAGAAATACTATAATATTTCCATTTTTAAAAATATGTCAATTATTAAGAGACGGCCCAATAAGAAAAACAAGTCAAGTATTAAGGGACGGAGGGAGTATTTATTTTATTATAATACTCTACTCCGTATAACGGAGTACGAATTATACCGACTAAATTGTCGGATTTATATTTCTTTAATTATAGGAGTAAAGTAACAATATGTTGTTTTCCGGGCTAAAACACGGACTACTACGTTTCCCATTAGTGGGTCAAACATTCCAACACCACCGACGATGGTCAACACGTGAATCAGCATGTTGACTTGCCACGTAACCACATATACCTTCTAATACATACGTACGATCAAGTATATAGGAATAAAGTAATTAACAAAGTAAAGTAATTAACAAAATGTTGTCTAATAAAATATTAGGGCTAAAACACGGACTACTACGTTTCTCATTAGTAGGTCAAACAATTCAACACCACCGACGATGGTCAACACGTGAATCAGCATGTTGACTTGCCACGTAACCACGTATTCCTTCTAATAAATACGTACGATCAAGTATATGTACAAAGTATTCCATAAATCAGATAAAATGGTATACTATTACACCGCATTACTGCTTCTCCTCCCCCTCGTCTTCACCATCTTATTCCTCACAAAATTGTTCACCAAATCAAAACTACCTCCAGGACCAAAACCATGGCCTATCATAGGCAACATCCACATGCTCGGCGACAAGCCTCATCAGGCGGTCGCCGAGCTTTCCAAAACTTACGGCCCTATAATGTCTCTCAAACTAGGGAGCAATACTACGATAGTTATATCATCCCCTGAAGTAGCCAAAGAAATGTTCCTTAACCATGATATGACCGTATCTAGTAGAACGGTCCCACATGCTGGGAGAGCCTCAAACCACGATAAATTCTCAATGGTTTGGCTCCCAGTGTGCCCTAAATGGCGAGACCTTCGTAAAGTTGCCACCATTCAGTTGTTCACTAATCAACGACTTGATACGAGTCAAGATGTAAGGCACAAGAAGGTTAAAGAGCTAGTTGAGTACGTGCAACAATGTTCCCAAAAGGGTTTACCCGTTGATATTGGCAAGGCAGCGTTTACTACTGTCTTAAATTTGTTGTCAAACACGTTTTTCTCTATGGATATGGCTAGTCATACTTCTTCAAAGTCACAAGAGTTTAAGGATCTTGTTTGGAATCTGTTAGAAATTGGTGCAAGGCCTAACTTATCTGATTTTTTCCCGTTAGTTAAGAACTTGGATTTGCAAGGAGTGTTGAAAATAACAAGGGTTTACATGAACAAGTTGATGAAGATTTTTGATGATATCATCGACGAGAGGTTGAAAGATCAAACCGAGGTTAAGTATGATGTGTTAGACACCCTACTCAAGCTTGTCGAGAACAATGAATTGAGCCTTGATGATGTCAAACATTTACTCGTGGTAAGATTTAAATAATGCATGTCTTTTTTGTTTTTTTGTTTGTGCATAGTGTACCTGATTTACTTGAGCTTAGACCTTAGAGCTTAGCACCGATTCTATTCATATTCATTTCGTGTTTTATGCTTTATTTATCGTGGGTGAGTATCTGAATAATAATTTTTATATATAACGAGTCTCGAATCTGAGACATCTTTTAAGCAGTATTAAGCTTATATAACTTGACTCACTCTGCGTTAGTACGTGTCTTTTTAGTTTTTGTATATCATTTTTCTTTATTTTCTGAGATAAGGATGGGATAGATTAATAATAAAAAAATATGTATGGGTTGATATATGGTCTTATCGTATCCACTAATTAATGATTTTTTAACGGGGTAGTTGGAAGAATTGTTTAGTTTATCAACAAGTGAACAACTTTAAAGGCACGTAGAAACATTTGGACGTGTGCCAAATAATTAAGTGATCTAGCTCGTAAATACGGAGTAGTTTAAAGGAAAGAAAATCATAAACGATTCTGAAGGAGGGAAATTCTAAACAAATGGAAATAGAGCTGCGGATGGCGCGCGCCTGACACGAAATTGGATACATGTCAACGTGAGTAAATGAGTAACATGACACAAGGCTTGTAGTAAGTCTGACATCGCATAAGAGGCACGCTGATAGTTAAGCTATGTGGATCTTATATAGACATAATTTTTAGAAATTAAGCATGTACTAAACATAACGGCCTAGCCTGTATATCAGCATACTTATTTTTAATCAAATTACGGAGTAATCCAAAAATCTTAATATAAGTAAACTGCGGTTAGCAAGGCACGACCCTAGCCCGACATGTGAAACGGGTCTAACTTATGAAAAAGTAAACCGTTTCTTAGCCCTTTTCCGTCATGACTCATTAGGATACGAGATACGCTTGTCTGACACATGGATTGATATTGCAGACTTGTTGCAAGTGGTCTAGCATGGTTGATATCTTGATATGGTTATTAAAATACCTCATTTCTAATATTTTTTGGCTCGTTATTTCCCAGACAAAGTGATAGTATGAGATCGATAGTAAATGTACAATTTCAATAAAATAAATTAGACCATAGTAACGTAAGCACAATCGTTTTATTGTGCCCATTTACCTTACTTATATAATATCTTCCTTATTGAAGCGGGTGCACCGTCTAAAACTATCACGTCATGTTTACAAATTTATGTTTTAAAACTTTCGTGAAAGTTCTTTAGAATATTTTTGTTTGAAAAACATACCAAATTGCTTATCATTGTATATTTGGTTTGTGTTTAGGATTTGTTTATAGCAGGAACAGATACAACTTCTAGCACACTAGAATGGACGATGACAGAAATATTGCGTAATCCAGAAACAAATATAAAAGCTCAAATCGAGGTTGACAAAGTACTTGGGAAGGATGAATCTATGCAAGAGTCAGATATCACAAAATTACCATACATACAAGCAATTGTTAAAGAAACATTGAGAGTGCACCCACCTGCCCCATTTTTGGTCCCTCACAAGGCTGATAAGGATGTACAATTATGCAACTATTTAGTGCCCAAAAACTCAAACATTTGGGTTAATGTATGGTCCATTGGGCGCAACCCAAGTGTATGGCCTAATCCGGAACTATTTTCTCCTGAAAGGTTTTTAGATAATGATATTGGTTTTAAAGGACGAGATTTCGAGCTCATACCTTTTGGAACGGGAAGACGGATGTGTCCAGGAATGAACCTTGCGTATAGAATGACACATTTAATGTTGGCTACACTACTTCACTCATTTAGCTGGGAGTATGGTCATGGTTCAAGTCCAAAAGATATAGACATGGAAGAAAAGTTTGGGATTACTTTGCAAAAAGTTAAGCCACTTCTGGCTTTTCCATTTCGTAGATGATCGATCTCTAGGTTTTGAGAAGTTAGGTGGTTTCCTCGTAGTTTTTGCCCCGTTTTTCTTTTTAAAAGGTCTTATACACAAAGTGTTGTACAATAAATTCATTATATACTACGTATCAAGATAATTTTATCCAACATTTTTATAATTTTTACTTTTTATTTATTTATTATTTTTAATATATTTTGATTAACTTTTATATTATAAAATGAAAATTGATAAATATAAATTTTAAAGGATTAAATTATTAATTTTATATATTATTTTGGATTTAGAAGATTTTTTAATTTTAAAATAAAAGCATTTATCACTGAAAAAGAACTTTAAGCTTTTTTGAGTTTCTTTTACTACGACGTACAATATTTATTATGCATCTTTATAAATAGAAATTTACGTTTTTAAAAAATTCGTACCCAAAGAGCGTCTATAATATGAATCAAGCAAATCTATCCTCGATTTTCTACCAATTTTCTATTAAGTAGAAAAATCTTACACGATATCGACCCGGTCGACATATTTGACTGAAGCTTTAATAGATACTAGCAAGTCTAGAATTAAAATTATACTTCTAGCAAAGTATGATTGGAACCTCCTTTTTATCAAGTATTTTCAAACGTGGTTACGAAAATGAATCTTTTTCTCTTTCTTGTTTATATGTACTTTGGTAATATGTTATGCTTAAGAATAATCTATAATTTTAACTATTCAAAGTAGCAAGTAAAGCATAGCTTGTATCACACATTAGTTATTACGCCCTATGTTCCGCTATAATATTTCAATTTAGAACTTTGACATTATTCACAATTGAAAAAAAAAAATCTAAATTATTTTCAATATATAAGAAAAATTATATTGATGTGGGATCTTCTTTAAACTATCTCTATTAGTGCTTTAAGAATATTAAATTTTATAATTTTGTCTAATGTATAATTGAAGATTGAATAGTAACTGAAACATCATTATAGAAATGAAATGGTATATTAGACCATGATAAATCTAATACGATCCACACGGAGTAGGAGTGGGAGAAGGAGTAAGGTTTTTTATTTTTTGGCTAGGAAACTATTCACAAAATGATAAAAGTAAAGAGATCAGACAAGCCAAGATAATTTGTTCAACATTTTAGTTAAAGTTGTACTGGTCAGCATAATAAGACTCGTAACAGTTCATCTTGGGGAAAAAGATACTACGTATCTCACAAGACTACAAGATAACAAGAGTGACAAAAATGTGTAGTCCTCTTTCATTTACGGACAAATCTCACAAGACTTTGAAGCCCATCAAGCAGCATATCTATATAATGATAATTTGGTCTTCTAACTTACACTAACATGATATTACGATAAATGAACATCAGAATATGAATAATTGACGTGTCATTTTACTTATTATATTTGTTTGATGTACAATGAGTACAAAATATGTACAACCAACTTTAAAAACTCAAATTCTTTATTGATCTTTTATTTAATCATTTTATAAGACAATTAGCTAGCCTCTTACAAAGAGCCAACATAACTCATATGATAAACGATGTTTTATTGTACAACAAGGATCCTTTACTGAGCTTAAAGAGTTATAACAAACCTTAGCTTAAAGAGTTATAGGCCAACTTTCCACATATAATCTCATTCCTTTACTGAACTTTAATACGCTCCATAGAAATGGAGTATTACACAGTTTTACTCTTTCTGCTGACCATCATCATCTTTCCCATCCTTTTCTTCTCAAAACATAGCAAATCCAAACTTAAGCTACCTCCAGGACCAAAACCATGGCCAATCATAGGCAACATCCACCAGCTCGGCGACAAGCCTCATCGTGCTGTCGCCGAGCTTTCCAAAAAGTACGGCCCAATAATGTCTCTAAAGCTAGGGAGCAACACTACAATAGTCATATCATCCCCAGAAGTAGCAAAAGAAATGTTCACCAAACATGACTTACAACTTTCTAGTAGAGCTATCCCAGATGCCGGGAGGGCCGGAAACCACGACAAATTCTCCATGGTTTGGCTCCCAGTGTGCCCCAAATGGAGGGATCTTCGAAAGATTGCAACCATCCAGTTATTCACTAATCAACGACTCGATACGAGTCAAGATGTACGGCATAAGAAGGTGAAAGAGTTGGTTGAATATGTAGAACAATGTTCTGAAAAGGGTTTGGCTGTTGATGTTGGTAAGGCAGGGTTTACTACTGTGTTAAATTTGTTGTCCAACACATTTTTCTCAATGGATATGGCTAGCTATACTTCGAAATCACAAGAGTTTAAGGATCTTGTTGGGAATCTCTTAGAATTGGGTGCAAAGCCTAATTTGTCAGATTTTTTCCCATTAGTTAAGCACTTGGATTTACAAGGAATGTTGAAAATAACGAGTGGTTATTGGAATAAGTTTATGAGTATTTTTGAGGAAATTATCGATGAGAGGTTGAAAGATCAAACCGAGGTCAAGGATGATGTCTTAGGCACCCTACTCAAGCTTGTTGAGATCAATGAATTGAGCATTGACGATGTCAAACATTTACTCGCGGTAAGCTATACTAACAACCTTTTCTCAATTTGATTTTTGCACTTCCGTTTGTAGATTAAAATATATGTGTAAAACAAGTACTCCATTAATCTCAAATAGTTGCTTCCATAAAAAAATACTCCATTCTTCTCTTTTTGTTATTTACGTTTTCTTTTTTTGGTGTCGACAAAACATTCTTTATATTTCATTTTATATTATCCATAAATGTTTTAATATTTTATCAAAATTTGTGTCCAATAATTATTTTAACCAATTTAATTTATTGGGTCATTGAATCTCTCACACTTTTCCTTTGGGACATTAAAATTATCTCATTTTCCTAATATCAGAATTCTGATAAAAGTGAAAACATTATAAATAAATGTAATTTGACTTGTTTAAAAAATAAAATAAAGGATTCTCAATACATATTAATTAGTCGTTAAAACGCGTGCAAAATACCAAACGTAAAGAATAAAAAAAGACAGAAGTAGTAAAAGCTTTAGAAAATTCAAATTTCTTGAAGTTTCCTAAATTTGTTTGGTTAACGATGGGGAGTAACTTTTAATGAAATTTTTAGTTACATGAGTGGAAACTAGGTAATCAAATTCCTGCATTAATGAAAAAGTAAACGTTTCCATTTCAGTTGTCACTATCTTTTTTTGTCGACCAAATAGCTTACTATATTGAACTTTATAGGAAGTCGAATAGAGACTTACTCCCTGTCCCATTTCCCTTTGATACACATGCCAATGCACATTTTACTTCGTTAATATCTCTAGGTACGTGTTATTAAAAATTAAAAAAAATTCATATTGTTAAAGTACTCGTTGAAACGAATGAAACAAGACATCAACATGACTATGTTTTTTCTTATATATTGAACGTAATTAATAAGATTCTCTTTTTATTTTGAATAATGTCAAGATTTTAAATGGGAAAAAAACATTTAGATTCGGAGGGAGTATTAAGTTATTATCTTGTTTCTAACTTGTATATATAATTGATTTTCTGGTTAGGATATGTTTTTGGCAGGAACAGATACAACTTCTACCTTACTAGAGTGGGCGATGACAGAATTATTGCGTAATCCAGAAAAGCAACAAAAAGCTCAAATTGAGGTTGACAAAGTACTTGGGAAGGATGAAACTATGCAAGAATCAGATATCACAAAATTACCATACATTCAAGCAATTGTAAAAGAAACTTTGAGATTCCATCCGCCTGTCCCATTTTTGGTTCCTCACAAGGCTGAGAAGGATGTACAATTATGCAACTATTTAGTGCCCAAAAACTCATCTATTTGGGTTAATGTGTGGTCGATTGGGCGCAATCCAAGTGTATGGCCTAATCCGGAATTGTTTTCTCCTGAAAGGTTCTTGGATAATGATCATATTGATTTTAAAGGAAGAGATTTCGAGCTCATACCGTTTGGAGCAGGAAGACGGGTGTGTCCTGGAATGACACTAGGTTCTAGGATGACACATCTAATGTTGGCTACTCTTCTTCATTCCTTCAGTTGGAAGTATGGTGATGGAGCAAGTCTTGTAGATATAGACATGGAAGAAAGATTTGGGATTACTTTGCAGAAGTTTGAGCCACTTCAGGCTTTTCCACTTCGAAGATGATCGATCTCTGTTTCTTGAGAAGTTAGATTGTTTCATTGTATAAAGTTGACAAATTGTCATAAAGAATACAAGTATGGTCTTGAATCACTGGCCAAAAATAAAGTGCATCCAGTGTAAAACTCGAATTTTGTTTAACAATTTAATAAAATGGCCAACTAGACTATGATCCTGTTCTTCTGAATTTTATTTGGCTGAACTGAATTGAATTGAACTGAACTGAACTTAATGGAGCTGAACTGAACTGAACTGAATGTTGCAATATTACTCACCTTTTACCGAATGTGCACTCCCCACATGTTGCAATATCCCAGTAAGGAAGGAAGTACTTTTTCAGTTTTTCATTTATAAATTAAAAAGAAAGAAAATAGTTAGGCCTTGATTTTCTAATTTGTTTTTTTAAAAAAATTAAACTGAAAATAATTCACATAATTCACTTTGACCCTATTTTATTTATAGTATATGAAAATAATTGTTAGCATATAATATATAGTTGAATTCATCTTAATATATATTTTCAAAATATTAATATTTTATAAGTTTTTATAATATATAAAATTGAAAATATTGATGGTCAAAGTTGTGCATTGACAAACATGTCCAGTCAAAATGTATCTCTTTTTAAAATACGGAGAGAGTAAGGGTGTCGATGTGCTAGTAGTCCCTCGTGCTCGTGCCGAGACTGTGTCATATTCTAAAATGAGTCGATTTGCCGGTAGTCCGTCGCAGGGGTGTTCATCGGTCCAAACCCGGACCGGACCGGACCGAGGACCGAAAATATTATAATTCAAGACCCGAAGACCTAACCGATTAATCGATTATGCTTGGACCGAATCCGGACCGGATCGATTTGGACCGGTTGTAGACCTATTTCTATATATTATTTATTTATTATAAAAATTATGATAAAAAAGAAAAAAAATATATAAAACTATTTGTTTGAGGCCTTTCTTGAAAGCTAAAATAAAATATATCATAATATAGTAATATTTATTACATTTTAAAGGAGAGAATTAAATTTTTAAATAGGTTATATTATATTTTATTAAGGAAAAATCGATCCGGTCCAAAATCGGGTTTTGGACCGGATTGGACCGAAGACCGGAAATATAATTGATATTTCTCGACCCAAAGACCGGACTGATTGCCTTCGATCCGGTCCGGTCCAATTTGGGACGATCTGGTCCGGTCCATTTTTACGGTCCGGACCACTATTTGCACACCCCTATGTCATGCTCGTGCCGAGCTCTTGTCATATTCTAAAATGATACGATGTTCATGCATGCACGACCCATATAAGGTCCATAGGTTGTGCCTCAGGTGTTGTGTCATCTTTATAACGGGCTCATGTCGTGCTTAGCCAATTTCATGGCGAGCTCAGACAACTCGCGTGCTGCTAATCCATACTAGACCTGATCAAATGGCGGGCCGGGTCGAGTTCGGATCGGGCTTGAGCGTAAAAAAATCAACCCGCTATGTCGGGCCGGGCCAAGATTCGGGCCAAAATTTGTGCCCAAACCCGTTGTTTTCGGGCCGGGCCTACCGGGCTTTTCGGGCCATTTTCGGACAGGGCCAAATTTATAACTAAAAAGTGTATTTTTGTGTTTCCCAAACCCGCCCAAAAAAATAAAATTTTCGGGCCGGGCCCGGTAACCGGGCCGGAAAATTCTGCCCAAACCCGCAAAAATTTCGGCCGGGCCGGGCTCATCTTGATCAGGTCTAATCCATACCCAACTCTACTATTGCTACTGATTCGCGAAAGTCGGAACCGAAACCGGAAACCTGTTATTATAGGCTTCTGAAAACAAAAACCAGGACTAAAGATTTGGTTCTAGGTACCGTGTTATTTACAGGTTTAATTGAATAGATGTAAAGTTATTAAAAAATAAATTTCGGCCTTCGCTTGTTTCATAATTTAAGTTTAAACTAGTGTGTGGCCCGGGCTTTGCTCCGGGTTTTACCTTTTGTAAAAATATGCCCATTGTTAAAACACTGTATTTTACATTTATATTGGAAAATGTAACAAATATTGTAGCTAGTTGAGATGGTAGGAAATGAAACTTTAATACATGAGGTTTAATGTTCGATCCTTGCTACATGGTTTTTTGGTTGTCAATAACATGCCGTGATGCTTATTAGTTGTGATGTGGCGTATAAGGAGGGGGGTATACGTGACACATATACGTTTTCCTAAACGCCTTTTAATATATTAGTATAGATTGTTATTCTATAATTATATTTTTCAAAACTGAGCTTTAATTGTTTTATGAATTAAGCTTATATAATATTTTTATCCAGTTCTAATTTCGGATATCCGATACTCTCTCCGTATTTTTTTAAGAGATACACTTGGTTGGGCACGGGTCTTAAGAAGAATAAAAGAAGTGGGGTTGGGGTAGATATTTTAATAAATAAGTACATTGGAGACCATGTCATTTTGAACAAGTGGAGGTGGGGGTGGTGTGAGTGTAGTTGTAAAATTATTTTTTAATTGGATGGTGGGTCATAAAGTGTAGTAGATATATTATTTAATTAGGTGGTGGGGTTGATAAGTTACCAAAAATGGCAAGTGTATCTCTTAAAAAAATACGGCCGGAAAAGGCAAGTGTATCTCTTAAAAAAATACGGAGGGAGTATTAAAACACTTAGTAAGTGTTTACAAGGTTTCCAGTTCATTTTTTTTAAACCATTTTTTTTCTCCCCAATCCCTGCTCTTAGAGATGGCCAACGTGGCAGGTTGGGTGGGTCATGGGTGGGTTTGGTGGGTCGGAGATAATTGACACGCGACCGCCTCAGTTAACTTAGGATGGGTCGAATCGTTGGTTGTGTCGAAAAAATGGACACAGTACATGACGAGCCGTTGGTCGTGGATCGTGGTGGGTTGTGCAAATCAAGTGGATCCGATGTGTATGGTGGGTTACAACGAGTTTTGTGGCTTGGTGTGGCTCTGATGGGTTAGGTGGGTTTAGACGAGTTTTAGCAGCTTATTTGGAACATGTGGGTTTGGAAGATTATTTAAGCGTTAAAAAGTTATATATTTTAGATAAACTTAAATTAATTAATTTTTGTGGTATTCACATACTCATATAAATGTGGTTAATGTACATTTAAGCAATAAAATTAAAATTTATTAGCATTTTAAACATACAAAATAGTTTAAATTAGGATGACGGGTCTGGTGTGCCACAGGGTTAGGTGGGTTGGGTTGGTGTATTGGGTGGGTTTGGTTGGTGTGTTGGTCGGGTGTGCCGGGTCCGATAAGATGTGTCAAAATGAATTGTGTTGAAAAAATTCGACCCAAGACACATCAAAAAAATATCCAGATTAGGTGGATTGTATCATGGGTTATAAAATGAATTCGACCCACATACCCATTGTTGGTTGTGTCAAGAGGAAATGTGTCAGACCCTACTCAGTACTCACTGAGTGGTCATCTATATGGTTACTCAGTATAATCTAAACTAATAAATGGACCAAAATTAATGTTTTATGGTGCTTTTAAAGGACTTTATGTTGTAAATTGATACATGGTCCTACATAAAACTCCACAAAGATCTTGATCATCCTGTCGACACATTTGCCTGCTCGATTTCTCTTCTCCTTGTCGGATTATTAGCGGGTTCAGATCATTATCTGATTGGTTGTCCAATCGAGTTCCATCGGATTAGTTTTGTTATCGGTCATATTTCGATCAGGTCGGGTTTGGATTCGAGTCATATAATATCGAGTCAAAATCAGTTATCTGTTTTGTCGGGTCGGATACGGCCGAATTACGAAATTCTTGTTTTAACAACATTACGGGTCCTAATCGGTTACTGGTCCGAGTTGATTCCGGTCGAATTCTCAGTGGGATCAAGTCAATTTTTGACAACTCTATTGACCTGTTTATCCAAAGTAATAGTATGGTGGTTTAAAGGGACTTATTGTTAAAAATACATGGTCCTACCTAAAACTCCAGAAAGATCATAATAGATCATCCTATCCACACACACTTTAGCTTGCCTGCTCGATTCCTCTCCTCCTTATTCTTCACCACATTTCCTTTATTATGAATCCAAAGTATAGTTTTCAGCTAAAAATCCACAAAGAGTTGTAGCCATCTAGTCTTTACTCCTAAATCAATGGAGCATTATTACACCATTGCGCTATTCCTCCTAATCCTCGTCACTGTCGCCATCAGCTTCATTTCAACGTTATTGTTTAGGAAATCAAAACTTCCACCAGGGCCAACACCATGGCCAATCATAGGCAACATACACATGCTCGGCAACAAGCCTCATTCTGCTATCGCCGACCTCTCAAAGACTTACGGCCCTATAATGTCCCTAAAGCTAGGGAGCATCACTACGATAGTTATATCTTCACCGGAAACAGCCCAAGAAATGTTCCTTAAACATGACTTGGACTTTTCCGGTAGGGGTCTCACAGACGCTACAAGGACAAATAACCATCATTTGATTTCCATGGTTTTTCTCCCAATATGTCCGTTATGGCGGAAGCTTAGGAAGATTGCAACTGTCCAATTGTTCACCACTCAACGACTTGATTCTAGCCAAGCTCTAAGGAAGAAAAAGGTAAATGAGCTGGTTGATTACGCGCGACAATGTAGTGAATCCGGCCTACCAGTTAATATTGGTAAGGCCGCATTCACTACCACGTTAAATTTGTTGTCCAGCACGTTTTTCTCGATGGATTTAGCAAGCCATGATTCTTTAAGGCTTCGTTTGGTAGAGTGTAAAACGTTTTCAATGTAAAATGATTTTCCATGGAAAACATTTTTCAAAGGAAAACAAAACTTCAAACTAGTTTTCCTTTGTTTGGTAACTTAAAGGAAAATGGGAGAAGATGGTGAATATTGAGGGGAAGAAAGGAGAGGGAGGTAAGGAGGAATGAAGGAAAAGTGGTTTCCCTCCATTTCAAATGGAAAAGAGTTTTCCACATTTGAGGGAGTCATGGAAAATTATTTTCCATCCCTTACCCTACCAAACAACGTAAAATGATTGAAAAGGGGAAAATCGTTTTCCATGAAAACGTTTTACGCCCTACCAAACGGAGCCTAAACTCGAAAGAGTTTAAGGATCTTATTTGGGATATGATGGAAGTGGCTGCAAAGCCTAATGTTTCCGACTTTTTCCCGGTAGTTCGGGGATTGGATTTGCAAGGAGTTTTGAGAAGGGCAACAAGTTTAGCTAACCGGATTTTAGGGATTTTTGAGGAGATTATTGATGGAAGGTTGAGAAATCCAAATGATTCAAAGGATGATGATGTCCTAGATACTCTTCTCAAGCTTATTGAAGATGAAGAATTGAGCCTTGATGAAGTTAAACACTTGCTCGTGGTAAGTAATTACTCCCAACTTACAACTCTACCGTTTCTTTCCTTCATAATTAATAGTTTGAAAATAATAAATGCGACCTTTAAGCCGTGTCACAATGATGACATGACATGCTTATGTGACATGATTTAAATTGGAAACTACAATATTTTACTTACATAAGCTATTATACATGTTTCATAAAAAGGTAGAAAAATCTTAATATTCTAATTTGTTTCCTTTTTTATATCGATTTCCTTATTTACCTATTTTCATAGTAAAAATATTGAATTGATAATAAAAATATTCTGATGACGTATAGTCTACATGGCGCATATATGTACCAATTAAACTGCGACACGTAAGATTGCGACAACTAAATGTTGTCGCAACTTGCGAACTTTATCATCACCCTTAATAGTTACATTTGACTTTTTATGTTAAATTTATAACCGAAAGCTGAATTTTGACTAATAGTAATAGTTAAAACACCACCAACTGAGACCAATTGAGGTTGACATGAGTGGTTAATGGTCTCTTGCTCCCTAACCAAGGTCTCGGATCCGAGCCATGTGAATGGAAAAAAACTCAACTGAGAGGGATGCTGTCCATCGAGGTACTCATGCAAACTCCCGCGGGAGATAGTCCACTCGCTGAAAGTTGTGAGAACTCCTCGTAGTAGAACCAAAAAATAAAATTATTATACACTGGGAACCCAGATTTTTTATAACTTTTAACAAGATTTTTATAACTTTTAGTATGTTTTGATTAACTTTTATATTATGAAAAAAAATTGACGCATAAACATTTTAAGGGTTAAATGATTATTTATATACTTTGTCCGGTTCTTTTTTGTTGCAACACTTTGCTTTTCACGCTTGCTAATTGATATCTTGAACAATTAATATATTTAATCACCGATAAGTAAAAGTTATAAAAATTATTTTTTGCAAAATATACATTAAGACAAATCTAACAAGATCCCACATTAATATGTTTTTCCTAAAGTATAAATCATCAAAAATAAACAAAGTAGATTATGTGAATAATGCACAAAACAAAGTGTTGCAACTATTCTGAATCGGAGAAAATACATTATTAGTGATTTGAAGGAATAAGTTTTATTAAAATTGAAAAACTTATCACTAACGAATGGATAACTTTTCATATATCGGGGTAACTTTTAACAAATTTGAGTTAACTTTTACTATGGTGCACAATATTTATTTTACACCACTCTTAAATAAGAATTTGTGTTTTTTTAGTTGACATGTTTATTTTATCACGTTTGTCAGTGCAATACTTCAATCATTAGTATATTTAATTATCAATGGGTAAAAATTATAAAAGGCTGATATTATAAATCTATACAATGAGACAATTATAACAAGACTCCAAATGATTATATTTTTTCTTATGTAGATTTTATAAATAGTGTTAAAAGTCTAAAAAAGAATAGAGGAAGTATATACTAACTCAAAAAAAAATTCTTAAATTATTTGATTTTGTCCTCTCTATTGGTTTAAACTATTAAGGCACGAGGAAAATGGTACCAAAATGGAGAGTAATCAAGCACCCAAATCATTGAAGAGTACGTAGTAATATGTCAAGATTAGTTAGACAATCAGCATCAAAATTATTTAAGGGGGATGGGGGTCCAACAATGTAGACGGATATATTTACTGTAAGATTATGAAAAGATTGATATAGGAAGGTTGGCGGTACGATTCGACAAAGAAGCAAATCGTCAAACATTGTTGAAATGATTTCTATTAGTCGGGACTTCGGCGACCGATTGCTTGATAGAATATGCTTTCGGAAAGGAAATGGGCCCACGAGTGATGGGCTACGCCGTGACTGATGGGCTTTTTAGGCCATCCGAGTTAGTTAGGACTCAAAAACTACAGTTTAATTATTTTTTACTGTTGTTTTTAATTCCGTTTCGTATTAGGGTTTTGTGATAACTATTTAAACACTTTATTTCGTCATTAGAAATCAACTATTCTTTTGATCATACAATTCTGAGAGTTTATCTTTTTCTGGTGGATTCTGGAGTTTTCACAGATTTATCACTTGTAAATCTATTTGTTCTTTCGTTCTAAAGATTAGCACTTGTTTTTCTTTGATAATTCTGACTGCGTCAAAGATGGTGTTAGATATATCATCAAACACAGTCCTACTGATCTATAGAGTATAACAATAAGCAAGATCGCGTTGAAAATAACCGAACTTCACTCAAAAATTCAAAAAGTTTAGAAGTTATCCAGATTTAACTTAATTATTTTCACTTGTTCTTGTGTATTAGGATTTGTTTACAGCGGGAACAGATACAACTTCAAGCACATTAGAATGGGCAATGACAGAGTTGCTACGAAATCCAAAAAAGATGGCAAAAGCTCAAAGTGAATTAGATCAAGTTTTTGGCAAAGATGGGTATATTGAAGAATATGATATTTCAAAGCTACCCTATATCCAAGCAATAGTGAAAGAAACATTCAGATTGCATCCAGCAGCCCCATTTTTGATCCCCTATAAAGCTCAAAAGAATGTGGAATTATGCAAGTATTTTGTGCCCAAAGATGCTCATATATGGGTGAATGTATGGTCTATGGGTCGCGATCCAAGTGTATGGTCAAACCCGCTTTTATTTTCACCCGAAAGGTTTCTAGAGAGAGACATCGATGTGAAAGGACAAGATTTCGAGCTTATACCTTTCGGAGCGGGAAGAAGGATATGTCCTGGCTTGCCATTGGCTTATAGGATGTTGCATCTAATGTTGGCTACTCTTCTTCATTCATTCAATTGGAAATATCATGGTGGGGAAAGTTATAAAGACATAGATGTGGAGGAAAAGTTTGGGATTACACTACAAAAGGCTCAACCACTTCAAGCAATTGCACTTCCAAGGTCATAATAATATGTTTTCCCGAAAATTGCACCGGGTGTAGCTTCTACTAGTTGTTGTTATCCAACAACCACTCTCCACAAACCATAATGACGTTCGAATGATGAATTTTGCTAGCCAAAATTTACTATTTACTAAAGAAAAGAGTAGAAATAAACTCCTAAGCTAATTAATGTCGACGAATCAATTATATCAATAAAATACAGAGTTAATGATACTCTTTAGTGGTTTCAGATGATGTTTTACCCTTAGATTTTGAGCAATAGTTCTAAATTTCAAAGATTTTGTTTATTTTATTTGGATTTGGTTTATAAAACTTGCAACTGTTACAAGTTACGGTAGTATGGAGATTAAAATTTTCAAACTATGCGAATGTGTGATTTGGGTACGTTGTTTAAAATAGAGCTCAAACCCCCCCTTCTCTTCTTTCCCTTCTATCTTGCTATCAAAACACACTTTTATTTGACCGTAAGCTATTATTATTATTTTGATTTATGTATAAAATTAAATCCTTTGGTATCACTAGAGCACATCCATTATAAGGGCAATTTTTGGGGGATTCTTGACTTAACTTTTATGCATTTCATGCTAGCTTTTTACTATTATTATATAAAATAAATTATTATTGTTAAGACCACATCATATTCGAAAAAATTACTTTTTCTCCTTTTAAAATCCAGTTAAGACCTCTACATTTAAATATAATGTTATTGTATTATTTTATTCAATTCACACATCGAGTCTAGGTCTTTTAAGACTCAATTTAAGAATTTGTTAAGATTCATCCATTTTAATATTGCAAATTTATTATCTTGTCTTAAGATTAGATGTGATATATGTCATGTAAGAAAAATCTAAGTATAGTCGTATAGATTTAATTCGAGATTGTCATCATCAAACAAAAAGAAAAGATTACTTTGGTGCAAATTCTTTTAAATAAAAAATCGATTAAACAGCAATACACCAACATTATGTCATTATATAAAAAATCACGGCCGGTTTGGAGCTGTGTGAGATGAAAATCTCATGTACGGTTCTGTAATAGCGATGACAAGGGTGATCTTATTATCGACTATATTTATCTAATAGTTGGACATGGATATGATATGGACACTTGGACACTTTATTTTAGACCAAAATCATGCAATTTTTTCACAAAAAAACTGTGTCAGACACTTGGACACGTATCGTGTCTTACATGGGTATCCGAGTCTGGCTTCACATATACTCCGTAGTTTAAAAAAATTATACGGAGGTAGTCCGTATGTATTTTAACATATTGTAGGTACAAAACAAAAAAAAAACTCTATGATAAACTGAATCATTTTGTCTGAAAAACAAAGAATAACCGACATTCCTAGCCAAAAGCCCAAAAATAATGATGTGATTAACGAGTTAATATCACAGGGAAGAGATTAGACAAGGACCAAGGACATGACAATTTGTCCAACATTATACAAAAGAAATTATGGTCTTTCTGTTCAAAGAAGACTTTGAAGGCCATCAGCTGTACACGTCAATTTGTTTGCTTGTTTGGTGTAAAGAGAGTCTAAATGACAAATAACATAAACAGCATTCGGTGAAATATAGAGTAAAACTTCTCATGAGCACAATACTATAGTCGGTATTGTCCAACATACTCCTTTATATTCCACAAGTTTCATAAATTAAAGCTCCTGTATCAATAATGGAGTATTACACTATTACCTTACTCTTCATCGTCTTCACCATTATCTTTATTTCAAAATTGTTTCACAAATCCAAACCGATCTGCCCTCCAGGACCAAAACCATGGCCTATCATAGGCAACATCCTTAAGCTCGGCGACAAACCTCATCTTTCAGTGGCTGAGCTCTCAGGAATTTATGGTCCTATAATGGCTCTGAAGCTTGGGAGCATCACTACAATAGTGATATCATCCCCAGAAATAGCAAAAGAAATGTTCTTGAAGCACGACCTAGTCTTTTCTAGTAGGATTATCCAAGATGCTGTGAGGCCCCTAAACCATGACAAACTCTCTATTGTTTGGCTACCAGTATGCCACAAATGGCGTCAGCTTAGGAAGATTTTATCCCTTCAGTTATTCACATCCTATCGGCTCATGAAAGCCAGGATATACGGCATCAAAAGGTGAAAGAGCTAGTTGAGTATGTGCATAAATGTTGTGAAACTGGCCTACCTGTTGATATTGGTAAGGCAGGGTTTACTACCGCGCTTAATATGTTGTCCAACACACTTATCTCAATGGATTTTGCTAGCCACACTTCTTCAAACTTACAAGAGTTTAAGGACCTTGTCTGGCATTTACTGGAAGAGATTGGAAGGCCTAACATTTCAGATTTTTTCCCTTTACTTAGGAGCCTGGATTTGCAAGGAGTGCTGAAAAGGAATAGCCATTACTTTAGAAAATCTCTGGGAATATTTCAGGAAATAATTGATGGAAGGTTGAGAGATCCAAATGCGCCGAAAGATGATGTCCTGGCTACACTATTCAAACTTGTTGAAGATAATGATTTGAGCCTTGATGAAGTAAAACATTTGTTGTTGGTAAGTACTACTCCCTCCGCATTTTTTTAGGGGTTATAATTACCACTTCCAACAGTATTTTATTAGGAGTTACCGGTCTATTTTTGGTAACTTTCTTACCCCACTCCTCGATTGTTAAATCTCTCTCCGCCACTAAAAGATTGACTCAAATGTTTTTGTTCACTTTATTAAGAATTGGTTATAGCCAAAATTAAATGCGTAGGTAACTTTGCCTTTTAGTTAGATTAAATAATATTGTGCGAGGAGAGACATGTGGGGACCACAAACCAAATAAGGTATGGGGCAAAATAATAGTGCGAGGAGAGACATGTGGGGGCAAACAAATAGGGACATCCATATATAACCCACTCCCCAAGTTTAATACATGGGGCAATCTTTTAGAGAAGGATGGAGTATATCCTATTTTCCTACCCCACTCCCCAAGTTTATTTTTGGTAACTTTCCTACCCAACTTGCTATGTTACTATTTTTTTATCAACTACCTCATTTACCTCAACTAGTCCAGCTCCCATGCACTATTAAAATAATTTATTATTTCAATAGTAACTAAATAAAAGACTTGTGATATTAGGAAAACGTGAAAATAAAAAGGATACACATGAAAAATTATAAATTTAAAGTTGTATAAAAAAATATTCAATTGAACTAATTAAATTTGCATATGACAATACAAAGTTAAGGATTATAATTGTATACTTGTACAGTTGTAGGTAGATCAATCTAACAAAGTTAAACAAAACCGAATTACTGACCCAAGACTGCTTTTGGAAAAGACTCGGGCATAACTGAGTTAGTCAAATGCAACATAGTTTGAATTAAGTACAATTTTGATAAATACAAGACTGCTTTTGGAAAAGACTCGGGCATTATATTATTAACAGTAGACTAACATTAGAATTTCATTCAACAATATTATTTAAATTTGTTATCAGATCAAATAAAACAGAAATAAAATCATATCATAAATGAAAAAATAATATTGATTCAGATTTCCTCCGATAATATATTATGTACTAACACATTTATGGTAACTGAATTACATTTGTATTTCATTTTTATCGTAGTTTCCTAAAAAAGGTACTCCCTCCGTTCTTAAATATTAGTCCTGTTTCGACTTTTCAACTCAATATTTAAACGTAAATATCTCCAAAAACGTATGTTAGAAAAATATAAAAATTTGATATTGTTAAACTACATAGTAAGACGAACAAAATAAGATCTCACATGAATATGTTTTGAAGTACGCAAATAAGAAGATTATCTTCCTGTGAATAGTGTCAAGATTCCAAAAGGGACTAATATTCGAAAATAGATGGAGTTATGTAATTTTTTGTCTAAAATAAAAAACGTTTTGGCGGGAAAAAACTGCACCAGGAAGTGACATGTGTCATTCCTAATGTCTGTTTTAGTATAATATATACTTAATAGATATTAAATAATATTCAACTAAGTTTTTTAATACTTGTGTCGTTCAAACTTGTAACCCCTAAAAAGATACGGAGGGAGTACAACCTTTTTTAGCTAATGTTCTTTTCCAAAATCCACGGTTGTTACTTGTTACAAACTTCACTCGGACATTACTAATTAACACTGTAAATCTGTGATATGTTAGATACGGTACAAAATTTTAGTTACACTATATTCATTTAACTCGCCTTCTATAAGATTAACAACTTGTAAAACTGAGAGGTGTAAAGGATTAAAGGGATGTTTTTGAAGGAATGAAGGGGTGTTGGAATTTTTTTAGCTAAACTGCTGATTTGATAGAATAATACTATGTATTCAGTTGTGTGTTGGAATGTTGAATATGTAATTCTTGAATGGAATACAAAATATAAGCTTTCTCATTTACATGTCTCTCTACATATTAGGACTTGTTTGTAGCAGGGACAGATACAACCTCCAGCACGATGGAGTGGGCAATGACAGAGTTACTACACAACCCAGAAAAGATGGAAAAAGCTCAAACTGAAATAGACCAAGTTCTTGGAAAAGTTGTGTCCGTTAAAGAATCCGAAATCTCAAAACTACAATACATTCAAGCAATAGTAAAGGAAACTTTCAGATTGCACCCACCAGCCCCATTTTTAGTACCCCACAAGGCTAAAGAAAATACAGAATTATGTGGTTGCACCCACCAGCCCCATTCAAGTGTATGGCCAAACCCCCTTTTGTTTATGCCGGAAAGATTTTTGGAAAGAGAAACAGATGTGAAAGGCCGTGATTTTGAGCTTATTCCCTTTGGATCAGGGAGAAGGATATGTCCTGGCATGCCTTTGGCCTATAGGATGGTTCATCTAATGTTGGCTACTCTGCTTCAATCATTCAGTTGGAAATATCATGGTGAAGCAAGTTCAAAAGATATAGATGTGGAAGAAAAGTTTGGTTTAACACTACATAAAGCTCAACCACTTCAAGCAATTCCCCTTCCAAGATGATAAGATTTAGCTATGTTATCCAACAACCACTCTCTACATGCACGGACCATAATAATGTTGGAACTTGGAATGACGAAATTTCATAACCGGAAAGAAAAACAGTAGCTATGTATGCCGATGAATCAGTGATAGCAATAACATTTCTGAGATTTTGTAGTTTCAAATAAAGACCACTCTTTGATTTCGTGGGGAATTAGTTATACATTTTCAAGATTTTGTTTAATCTGTTTACTTCATTATTGTTTGGAAGAAGTTACAGGTAGGAGATGAAAATTTTCATGTGATTGTAACTTGAACTGGAGTTTTGTAAACATACGAGTAATTCCTTAATTAGCAATGTGTTTTTAGTTTTTCGTTTTTCTTTATTTTTTATTGAAGCAGTAAATTAGTTTCACACCTTATATTTTGATATCTGGCTTAAAACCTATCCTTATCTGATCCATACATAACCTAACTTGTTTTATGAGAGTTCTGGCATCATATCACTTATTGAAGGTTTTGTGATTCAGAATTAGTCACTGTTGATTTTGTAACAATTGTAATTCACCTCCCAAAATATTTATAATTAAATACAATTTATTAGATATTTGTATTAATATTTTTAAATATCCGGTATTATTTCTTAAACTACTTCTCATCAATCATCATCAACCACTTCATTATCTTCTTTACAAAATGGTGTAGCAAAATCCAAACTGATCAATCCTCCAGGACCTAAACCATGGCCTATCATAGGCAACATCCATCAGTCAGGCAACAAGCCTCATCGTTCTGCCACTGACCTCACAAAAACTTACCACACCATTTTTTCATTAAAGCTTGGGAGCATCACTAAGATAGTCATATCATCCCAACAACTACTCGTTAAGCATGAATTGACCTTTTCTGGTAGGACTGCCCCGGATGCTTTGAGGACTAAAAATCACAACAAAGTCTCCATGGTGTGGCTCCTAAATCCTAATATGCCCAATTTGCGCAAAGTTAAGAAGATTTCAGCCTTTCAACTATTCGCATCCTAACAGCTCAATGATAGCCAAGCTATGGGAAAAAATTAAAGGTGAAAGAGCTTTTTAACTATTTGTAACAGTGTAAAAAGCCAAGATTTTGAGCTTATACCCTTTGAAGCATGAAGAAGTTTATGTCCTAGCATGCCATTGGCTCATAAAATGGTGCTGATTCATGGTAAAAGCAAGTTCAATAGATATAGATGTGGAAGAAAGTATGATTTAACACTTCAAAAGCTCGATCACTTCAAACAACTCCCTTTCCAAGTGACAATTGATCACATCATCTTAGGCTACTTATCTCTATACCTCTTTTATTGGGCAGGGCTCTTATTGGACAGGGTCTTTATTGGACAGGGCCATTATAGGGTCAAACTTATACTACAATTAGTTATCTCCTAATTAATCATCTACATATTTCACAATATTGTGAGTCTTCAATAGGTAAAGATAATACAACAATCCAAACTGAGTTCATGAGGTATGGAAACTCTAAGAAGTCCAGGAGTAACAGATTCATGAATTTTTGGGTTTCGAATAAAAAGAACAAGATCAAAAGCGGATTAATGGTGTGTTCAATCTAACCTATCTGAAAACTTTATCTATCCCCTCCAACTTCCATGTAGAATTTCCAAATTCAAATGCTAACATACGGTTTACTAATCCACATACTAGCATAACCTTAAAAATTAAATACTTCGTATATACGATTGAAATTCCAAGAAAACAACATTTAATAACTTAGATAAACTCAAATTAATCAATCAAATCCAACATGTTGAATATTTAATTCCAAATTTTAGGTTTTAGAGTGTGAAAGTATAAACCATTACCTTTTCATTCTTCAAATCCATGGAAATCGGCGGTGACGGGGCAGAGACGTCATTGTCAGTCATGTGGTTGGTAGACACCGCGATAGGTTGGCATTCGCCGGTAGACAACGCGGAAGCTGGCAAGCTCTCCCAGCGGCGCGGCCAAAGAACGGCGAGCAGCACTCGGCCAAAGAATGTGTATTTTCCAATATGTAAACCATTTTTTGTATTTTGTTTGGGATCTTTTCACCACTTAGTTTTGAATGTGTATTTTATTAGGATAGCATAGGGGTGAGCATGTGTCAAGTACTAGAAGTCTAGAACCAATAGCATTATCAGATCGGGTAATGGATAATTAATAAGGCAAAGATTGATATCCATGAATCGAACCGTTAAGGTCGAGTATCCAAAGTACTTTTGGATCGAATATCGAGTACCCGTTGTGATATCTAATTGAAAAAATAGACTTTATAACTAGATTATTGTAATGTTATGACACTAAGCATTACACTAGTATTACAATATATTGATATACATTTTAAGCATTTTTGAGTAATTTTACATCCACCTTGGTGTAATTAAGGGTTAAGTTAGTTGTATAACAAGTATACATCTTAAGAGTGGCATAAGTGTAAGTATTGGCCTTGATGTAAAATATTGACCATTAATTTTTTTTTTGCAAAGGTAAGAAGAATAGTACATTATGAGCCCCTCCGCACGAGGGTTACTCCTAAGTAATCACTGTCTAAAATGGAAAGTAACTGTGGACTATTACAAGTTTCGATACTCATGGTGTTGCTAATTAAGTGACCAACATTTGCGATCCAATCTGCTGCTCGATTCGTTTCTCGGTAGACGTGCTTCATATCCCAATTGTCGAATAAGGTGAGAATATCCTTGATATCTTGAATAATGAAGTGAAGCTTCCATGGGATTTTCCAAGTTCCGTTTACTGCATTGACGACCATCAAATTGTCTCCTTCAATACTAATATGTTTGATGTTGAGGCGTTTTGCTTCTTGAAGTCCTTTATGAAGAGCACAAGCTTCTGCCATGAAAGCTTGCGAAATGTCTAGATTGTGAGTGTGGGCACTGATCGAGGCGCCATTGTTATCGCAGATAATAAATCCAGCTGCTGCTGATGAAGTTTTGCACGATCCGTCAAAATTGAGCTTGAACGTACCTGGTGTGGTTAACTGTAGTGTGTGTGTGTGGAGTGAAAGGGGTTCCCTTAAGTTGATGCATGTCAATATCAATTCGGAGTTGCCATTCTTTGTGGGCTATACTAGCCTTAAAGAAGACTCGAAGAGCATTAAAAATACCATTGTTGAAAATGCAATCATTTCTCTCCTTCCATAGAGCCCAAACGGTAAATACAAATTTGCATAGGGTTGCTTGGAAGTTTTATAGAAACCTAATGGTATCAAAAAAGTCATGGTGAGTGTTAGAGAAATCTAACCAAGATTAATAGTACACATGGTATATATTAGTTATTGATCGTATATTCGTATATATTCAAGAAAACTTATTAGTTACTCTATTCATAATTCATAATATTATTAAATCTTCAAGGAAAATCATGTTACGTCTCCATGTGTCACCTTCTCTAAACATGACAAGGCGACACATCAACAATGACATGGAGGATGTGCTTTTGATATATTGATACATAAAATGTTTTTGTTAGGGTTCGAACATGGAACCAACAAGAAATATAGTAGAAAGCTTATCATCTTAGCTATATTATAATTTATGTCTTTTAACTCTATTTAAATATATTTTAGTGGGATAGGATTAGTGTACATGTATTTATACTACTTTTCATATGATTAATATTATTAATGTTCACCACATAGTGATTGCAAGAAAATATAATTTTGTTACCATTATTAAAAATTGGTTTGAATAATTGTTGCATTTTTTATTTGTCTATTTTCCACATATAATACAACATGTTTTTTCATTAATTAGTCAACAATTGTGTTAGCATATACGGATCATAGCATATATACAAAACATTTATTAGATATTAGACATTATTTACGATTAGTAACACCCCAAAAAGGGAAGAACGCTATTACTAAAAAATGATACGTACTACATACATTGCATTCACATCCAAATAAAATAAACGATCTAACCAATGGCATGTTGGTTCAATGGTAATTGAGGTTGAACTTGGTAGGGAGGATCTCGTGTTCGATCCCCCGCAACAACAATTGGGAGGGAACTGAAACCTATCCACTCATAACTCACCCCGAATCCGGATTAGCCCTAAGGGTAAATCTGGGTGGTACACCAAAAAAAGAACGATCTCCAAATAGTTATTAAAAAGGTCAAACTCGCATACACAATACATGTAAACAATATAAATAAAACATTTCATATATTATTCAACATTGTAAGTTTGTAACCGGGTGCATCGCCCGGGATACACACTAGTTTGTCTCTGAATGTCCTCGTTTGGACTTTAAAAGTATCAAAATAAAAATAAAAATTACTAATATAAAACTAAAGATATTGATGTTCAAATATGTATATTGGCAAATGCGCAAAACCAAAACAGAACTGTTAATAAGAAATAGAGGTACTCCCTCCGTTCTTGTTTATTAGTCTACTAGTTTAGGGCCCGTGCAACGCACGGCTATTATTAAAACAATTTATTATTTTAATAGTAACTAAAAGACTTGTGATATTAGGAAAACATGAAAGTAAAAAGGATATATAAAAAAATATAAATTGAAAGTTGTGTAAAAAAAATATTCAAATGAACTAAATTTGCATATATATTACTATACAAAGTTAAAAATTATAGTCGTTTACTTGTATGTAGAACGATCTAACAATGTTAATCAAACCTGAATGACTCAAGACTAATTTTCGAAAAGATCCGAGCATAACCGAGTTAGTCAAATACAACATAATTTGAATTGAGTAAAATCTTGATAAATAAACTCATACGTTAGTCTACTTACCATGTATTATTATTTTAATTAACATTTTTACTTACCAGTTACCCTGTATTATATTATTAATAGTAGACTAACATTAGAGTTTATTTATCAATATTTTTTATATTTCTTATCAGATTAAAAAGTTATAATAATGCATAAATAAAATTATATCATAAAGGAAAAATTAATATTGATTTAGCTTTCCTCCAATAATATATTATGCAGTACACATCTATGGTAATTAAAATATATTTTTATCTTAGTTTTCTAAAAAAAACGCAATTGAAAGAGTTTAATTCCGTGAGGATTTCATTCCATCAATCAGCAATATATATACAAAGTATTTCGAGGCTAATCAGTCGTGATTCTAGCTATGCACAATCTGATCTTTGACTAAATTAGGTAACAAAATATCTACGTAACTTATTTACATCAACTAAATATATGCTCATATATTCTTAACAAATAAATATATTCTCATATATTTTAACAGTAATTTATTTATTTTAAAGTAAAAAAATAAAAAGGCATTTTGGCGGGAAAATTTTACACCAGAAATTGACACGTGTCATTCCTGGTGTCTCTTTTAGTATATAATATAATAATAGATTATGTAATATTGAGCAATCCACTAAAAGGACAGTTTACATGTGAATCTTTAAATAATCTCACCCATGTGGATAGGAGAGAGAAAAAATTAAGAAAATATAGGTAGGTACGTAGAGTGTTTAGTGTTGTTAAATTAGAAAATAAAGGGACCACTTGCATATTTAATTGGGATAAAAATAGAATTACAATTGTAATATAAGGGTAAAGGGAAAATAATAGTTGAAAAAACAAATAAAGATTCTAAAAGAGACTAATAAAAAAACATCACAATACAGAAAGGGGACAAAAAAAGGAACGAAGGGAGTAGTAGTTTTTACAAAAGTCAAATATGTGTTAGGTGTTCACAAATTTTCCTTTAGTTATCCCAAACACTTTACAGTTTACAAAATACTCCCTCCGTCCGTTTTTAGGCTTCGTTCCACTGGACTTAATTTGACTGAACTTATATTATCTGAACTTAACTGAACTTATTTTATCTGGAAAAAAAACTTATTTTTTCTGAAATAAACTTAATTGTGTGTTAAAATGTATGAAAAACAACTTATTTTTTATGAACCGAACTTATCTGAACTTATCTGGACTTAAATGAACTTCATTGAACTTAACTGAAGTTATCTAAACTTATTTTGTCTGGAACAAATCAAAATAAGTCAAATAGAACAGAGCTTTATTCTTTACTTACGTATATACTATTCCATAATGTTTACAATTAATTAGAGTTTTTTCTTTTTAAAATTTCTTAATTATTCTGTCAAAAATCAGGCAAGTGATTATTCTAATTAATTAAAATCATTTAGACACTAAACCTTTCATTTTTTCCATCGAAACATTAAATCTCTCACAGTTCAATAAACGTAATTTACCTTTTTTAAATTAAAAAAAAATAAAAAATTTATCAACATTAATTAGTTGTTAAATCGCGTACATATATGGTACCAAACGTAAAGAATAAAAAGGGACGGAGAGAGTACATCTCAAGCATATGGCTCAAAGTTCAAACAATAATGTTATTTCATAACGCTTTCGGATAAGTAATGAATGAGCTCACTTATTTGCTCACAACTCCTGAGATGCACTACTTAGTATGTGTATCCAACAAAACTTAAGTCTCGTTCGATATCGTTTTTTGTTTGCAGTTTTCAAATTTTTTTTTTGGAACCAACAAAACTTAGTTGAATCACACGTACCATGCAGTTAGTTGAGGTGGTCTTATTCTATATTTCTATTCACTTATTTTAATTTACTTTAGACATAATAGGTTTGTCTAAAGTTCAATAAATTCTCTATTTTATAAGGGAACTTATAAAGTCATTTTTGTAAAAAAAACCTTTTGATTTCCCCCTATAGAATAGACTAAAATACCCTTCGCAACTTCACACTTTAAAAGCTGATTATTTTAGTAATTTAAAAACAACTTATTATTTAATGCAAATTAACAAATTAAACCAAATATACAGGGCCGGCTAAAGGGAGGTCCAGTCGGACCTGCAACACCGGGCCACAAAATTTTGGGGCCCCAAAAAGAAACTATGTTGGTTAAACCCCCAAGAACAAGTATTATATATTTAACAGTTGTTTTGTTATGCATTATGTAATCTTTGTCCCAGTTGGTAAGGACTCATAAGTGCGGTAGCCGAGACCACGGTTTGATTCTTCGCCTACTCCCTTTTTTATTTGGTTTTTTCATGTCCATCAAACATTTTCATCAATTTTCTCAAACCACCACACATAAAACATTAAACCATATTATTAATTTGACTCTATATTTTGTATAAATAAAACAATATTAATATAATAATTATGTGTTTTACATTAAATATTTGCCCGTAAAAATTTGTAGGGGTCCAATATCTATATTTAGCATAGGACCTCCACATTACCGGAAACGACCCTACAAATATATCATGCATAAAATCTTCTCTATTGACAATGTGATATCAAAAACTAAACAAATAAGTAAATAATTTCTCCTAGGACCACAAAAGCAAGTGCAAAAGTAAGTAAAAATGGAAATCAGCAGCCGCGTATCTCATTTTCTTTGGTGAAAATAATAAAACTTGTCAATAAAAGTCAAAAGACAAAAAATAATTTTTCCAATTACTAAATTGCCAAAATATCTATTCTATATATGGAAAACTAAAATTACTCAAATCACTTTTGTGATTCGATTAATTGTTAAAGTAATAGAGTCTAAAACAATTTTTTTTTTAAAGAGTAATTCAAACAAACGAGTTCATCCCAAAAACTACTCTTTCGTTTCTCTTGAAGTGGCGCCGATACATGTGAGTATATATTTTTCTCCCAAATTCATGCAAAAATTAAGAAAATAAAACAGAAATTGTGTTATTGAGATTTACCATCTTTGACGATAAAAATCACACATTGGATTGCTATAGATCTTTTTAGCGTTTTCATAACTTTTTGATTGGTCATTTGTGATGAAATCTTGAAATTGGTATTAAACCATTCGTTAAGATACTTTCTGAAGATAGAAAAAGAAAATAGACAAGATAGTCATTCAACGTTAATAAACTTTGATTTCTTAATATCATCATATAAATACATTTTAAAATCCACGCATACATCACATACATAAAAGACTACTCCGTAGTAGTACTAAAATAGAAGGGTGATTGAATAATCCGACAACCCAAACAATTAATTTGCTCACAAAGTCACAATTCATAACTAGGCTAGCTATTTTACGTGTATCCCACAACACTCACTTGGATCACACATACCGCAGTCATTTAGTTATCCCACATAACTGCATTCTTTATTTCTTGTTGATATTTGTGAGGGAGCATTAAAATGAATAAATGATATAGTGGGGACTTTATCAAAATTAAAGTATCAATGGAATACCACATGAACGTTACATTAGTACTTCTCCTCCCTCTCATCTTCACCATCCTCTTCAGAAAATGGATGAGCAAATCCAAACTTAAGCTTCCCCCAGGACCAAAACCATGGCCTATCATAGGCAACATTCATCAGCTCGGCGACAAGCCTCATCGAGTTCTCGCCGAGCTTTCAAAAACTTACGGCCCCATAATATCTCTAAAACTAGGGCGCATCACAACAATAGTCATATCATCCCCTGAAGTAGCCAAAAAAATGTTCCTTAACCACGATTTAGCCTTTTCGAGTAGGCCTCTCCTAGATGGTTTACGAGCTGGAAACCACGATAAATTCTCCATGGTTTGGCTCCCGGTATGCCCTAAATGGAGAAACCTCCGTAAGATTGCAACTATTCAAATGTTCACTACTCAAAGACTCGATACTAGTAAGGATTTACGGCATAATAAGGTGAAAGAGTTAGTTGAGTACGTGCAACATTGTTCACAAAAGGGTTTATCGTTTGATATTGGTAAGGCTGCGTTTACTACTACGCTAAATTTGTTATCAAACACGTTTTTCTCGATCGATTTGGCTAGCCATGATTCTTCGAATTCACAAGAGTTTAAACAACTTGTTTGTAATATGTTGGAAGAAGGTGCAAGGCCTAATGTTTCGGACTTTTTCCCGTTACTTCGATGCTTGGATTTGCAAGGTGTGCTTAAAAGATCTAGGAGTAATATGAACAAGATGATGGGGATTTTTGAAGAACTTATTGATGGAAGGTTGAATGATTCTACGGGTGTCAAAGATGATGATGTTCTTGGCAATCTACTCAGGCTATTCAAGGATAATCAAATTAGCCTTGACGATGTTAAACATTTGCTTGTGGTAAGTACAAATTCTATCAGATCAACTACTTGGTATTTACCTAATTAATTAAGCTTGTTCATTTTGAATTGCTAATTGAATAAGTTTTGTGTTAGACCGTCTTATACTCACAAGACCATATATATTAATACAAAGATCACAACTATCAACAAGAAACCTATAACTCTATAAGCTAGTATTAACACAAAATCATAACTATAGACTCCCTCTATTCCTGTAAGTTCTTCTAGTTTCTAAATTTGTATTCTTTTTTGTTCTTCCCATTGTGAATCTTTTACTTTTTTTTTTGGCAATTTTTTCCAAAAATACTCTTATTCTACAATTTAATTTATCCCATTCACCATTTCACCTACCAAATTTTTCTCATTGATTACTTACCTTAATTTATGATTTTTTTAATCAAATATCTTCACTTACTTCTTTTTTTTTTTTTTATAAAACAAATTAATTCATTGATAAAAAGTCATATGACATGTACATAAAGATATAAATCTAACAAATACATAAGAATCGAATCAAATAAAAACTTCTTTTCACCATAGCTACGATCGTAGTATATCAAACATTCTGTATACCCTCTTTTATATCGCTGTGATTTACAGCCTTCATTGACGAGGGGGTCTATAGATCTGTTGTAGCCGTGACAAATATGATTTCCGTCTGATTCGTCTGATTGTAGTCGAAAGATTGACATATTCTTCGATCCAGCATAAATCTTTACCAAAGAAATAACCTAAACTAAACTAAACACACAAAACTTAACTAAAAAAAAACCCACCATAGGGGTACTTACTACACCGAAACAATCAAACCCACCATAGGGGTACTTATTGAGATCTAACGCAAAAACACAACGGAATTGAAAGAGAAGGGGCGGAAATAACCAAATTTCCGAAGAAAATTGGCTATTTCCGCCCTAGAAAACCCTAATTTTTGTAAACCCTAAAAAGAGAGAGAAAAGAGGGAGAGAGGGGAGAAGCGGCAATTAATTATTTAGTACGTATAACTATTTGATCATAAAGTGTAATTGTAGTCTTATGCTCATAAAATGTTCTTAATTACTCCGTAAAAGGTTGTCATGAGCTAGGAGAAGAGAAGATAGGGGGTTCCGGGTTTGAGTTTAATTTTTTTGCTTTTCTATTTTACTTACTTCTACTACGGTCCTGTTCTTCTGGACTTTATTTGGCTGAACTGAACTGAACTGAATGGAGCTGAACTGAACTGAATGGAACTGCAATAAAGTTCAAAAGAACAGGGGCTACGTATTATTTATGCTTATTTATGAATGGTTAGATCATTTTTTAAATTTAAGTTCACCATATAGAATTTCCATACTTTTTCGATATGAAGTATTTGTTACGAAATCACTTTTAGCAATGTATGGAATCTCATTTGTGTATAATTCTATGTATTACAGTAGGATTTATTCATAGCAGGGACAGAGAGTACCTCAACTACCTTAGAGTGGATAATGGCAGAATTACTACGCAACCCCGAAAAGACAACAAAAGCTCAAACAGAAATGAACCAAGTTCTTGGCAAAGATGGGTTTGTTCAAGAATCACAAATCACAAAGCTAACTTACATTCAAGCGATAGTAAAAGAAACATTAAGATTACACCATCCGATCCCATTTTTACTCCACAAGACAACCAAGAACGAGGAATTATGTGGTTATTTTGTGCCAGAAAATTCACAAGTATTGGTAAATGTATGGTCTATTGGTCGCGATTCAAGTGTGTGGCCGAATCCCCTTACATTTTCACCCGAAAGGTTTTTGGACAGTGAGTTTGATGTGAAAGGACAACATTTTGAGTTGTTACCCTTTGGAGTTTGGAGCAGGGAGAAGGATATGTCCGGGAATAACATTAGCTCATCGAATGGTGTTTTTAATATTGGCTAATCTTCTCAATTCGTTCAATTGGGAGAACGGCGACGGAACAAAATCTGAAGAAGTTGTTATAGAAGAAAAGTTTGGCCTCACACTCGGAATAGCTCGGCCACTTCAAGCAATTCCTGTTCCTAGATGTGCAATGTCCTAGGTTACTTCATCATTTTGCGTTTTTGGCAAGAAACGCTACTTATAGTTTGTTTTTTTCTTTTAACAAAATGAATGCTTAAAAAGTTTTTTTTTTTTTTTTACCAATTGTCACTCCCTTTTTTTTGAGGGAAACCAATTGTCACTCGCTAAATTTGTAGTAATGCTACAATAATTTATAAAAAATAGACATACATTACGCATATATGTCTTGAAAAAGGGTGACAAATTGTTCAGGTCATAATGGTTTTAACCCAAATTGTGTGGTGTATTCTTGTTATCTTGTCTCTCTGGAGCAACCAATAATTAATTGGGTTTTTACTTGGGTTTTAATGGGCTTTGATTTTAGAAAATCTGATCTTCAGGAGATCGTTTTTAATCTAGACAATATCTTTTGCATGTGTTGTAGGATGGGTTGTAATGCTGAGGAACTTTGTTGGTTTTTGGTGGGCTAAGTTCCGTTCTACTTCCCCAGTAAATGTTAGAGGTAGTAGTCTCTTATTTTCACTATGTAAGAACAATGATGTAGGTTAACTTTTATAATATAATTATAATCTTCATAGTTTGCATTGTCTATTTGATGGCAAGAACACAAGCCTTGTGTGGAAAACGTTAATGTGTAGTCATAACCAAACCAAACAATATTAGCCTTGAAGTAAAGGTGCATTTTATTCACGTGATTTTCACTAAATTTTTTCTAAATTTATCTTATTTGAATTTAATTTTAATGAAATAAGTTGATAAGAACATATACTAAGTCTCACAATAACAAAATTCAATAAATATTCCATACAAATTTATGGTTAAAAGTTAAATCATTAGGTCTTGAATCGTCAAACTAATGTGTTCATCGAACTTTAATTTGACGATTCAAGACCTAATGATTTAACTTTTAACCATAAATTTGTATGAAATATTTATTGATTTTTTATTGTGAGACTTAGTCTATGTTTTTTCAACTTATTGATTCCTTGATTTGACTGTCAAATTAATGTGTTCATCGAAATTTAATTATTCTTCAACTACGACCTCTCATTTCTAAAGGACGTAGATGGAAAGTAGGATCGGGGTCACATATTTTCTTTTGGCTAGATAATTGGTGTTGTTCAACAAATTTAGTAACCTTATTAAATTTAGACATTTCGGTCATTCAAAATTTGAACCTCATAGTTGACCATTTTATCACTGAAGATAGATCATTGGATGTTGCTCCTTTATCGTTAGTAGTGCCTCCACATATAGTTCATATAATCAAAGGTATTCCCTTACCTGTGACCAATTTAGTAGATGAACCTTGTTTGGGTTTTTCTAGTGACGGGGAATTCACAGTCAAATCTGCCATTTGGCTAGCTCATTATTTCTCTTCTCCTTTCAAATGGGAATTTTCATGGATTTGGAAACTCGATATTATTCCAAAACTCAAAATTTTTGTATGGCAACTATTACATAATGGTCTTCCAACTCGTGCCAATTTGGCTTATCGTAACATTGACGTAAATAATATATGCCCCTTATGCGGTAATCAAATAGAATTGTAGGACCACTTATTTCTACAATGTCCAATTGCTAGAGAATATTGGGATGCGGATGTCTTTGTCCGCTGGCTGGGAAATTGTATTACCAACTCTACTATCCTTGATATTTTCTGTAAGCTTCGTACTAATGTCAACTTGCCCGTTAAAAAAACTATTGCATCACTTTGGAGCATCAAGAAGACTCGTAGTAATCTCATCTTCTGAAATACTCCGGCTTCTTTTGTGAGTACTTACATTAGAGCACTCAAACGTTTTAAATAATGGGAAATATGTACTTGTATTGATGCCTTGGATGACAACATTCCTAATAAATGTACTTCACACTCTACTAGCACCATCAGGGTTGCTTGGTCACCCCCGGCCCTTGATTTTGTTAAAATTAATTTTGATGGGTCTGTTCGTAATCTCTGGATCAGCCGGTGTTGTACTTCGAGATAATCTCGGCAACAATATCATTAGTCGTACGTATAATCTTGGAAAATCGTCTTCGCTTCTTGCCGAAGCTAAAGCACTCCGTAACGACCTTCTGTTAGCTATTGATCACAATATTCGTCATGTTTTCATTGAATGTGATAATTTATTATTATTAATATTTTGCAGGAAAAAGCACATTGCCCTTAGAAGATTCGATTGATAATGAATGATGGCAAGCATTTGTTGAATCAATTTGATGAAGTTTCCTCCCGACATGTATATCGAGAAGCTAACCGAACTGCAGATTATGTTACTGTTGTAGGCCACCTTACTACGACTCACCAATTTATTGATCCTTATATAGACAATATTCTTATTTTATTAATTTAGATAAGTTAGACTATAATCTTGAGATAAGACTATCTTAACTTAAATGTACTTTTCTTTTAAAAAACAAATAAAAATAAAAATAAAAATTGGAACTTTAATTTTGCACAAACACGGTGGACTTATTCATTTTTAGCCAAAAAGATTCACAAAGTGGTCTTATTAACACAACGTGGCACAAATGCACAACCCAACATATGGGTACCCAAAAAGATTCACAAAGGGGGCTTATTAACACAACATGGCACAACCCTTTTATCTCCCTCGAGTATGAGCCTTTTCTGAATATTAGGCCAATTCATCATATTACGGAACTATTGCATGGCGCCTAGAACTTTCCTGTGATGTACATTAACTCATAAATATACCCCGACTAGGGTAAGCAACACATTGTATCATGTTAAAAATTGTGGGATAGAAATCAGTACTTACTACAAGTTTTTGGAAATTATAACCAGTTAAGTCATGTTATAAACTATAATACATACTACAGTTGTCAATTTATTAAAAAGATATTTTATGAATTAGGCTTGGATTGTTTTATGATTTGAACTTATATATTTTGTACGGAGTAATATTTTTATCCGGTTTTGACTCGAGGTTTTGGGTTCCCGATATTGGAGTCGTTATTGAGAGTGTAATCAACAAGTTCCGACTCTTACAAGTATCTTTGTTTTTTTTTCACCCTAATGCTTCATTTAGTTCAATATTAGGAAAGGAAAGGAGGGAAGAGAAAGGAAAGAAAATAAAATATATTTTCCAAAACACATGTTTGGTACTCCCTCCGTCCCTTAATACTCGCACCGCTTTTCTTTTTAGGTCATCCCTTAATACTTACACCGCTTATATAAATGGAAATTTATTACCAATATTATTAAGGGATGACCTAAAAATAAGGAAGTGGGCCATATAAAAATGCTTCATAAAATTTTTGGAAAATATAAATATAAAATTATAATTTAAAGTTAAAGTTAAACTATAGAACAATCAAAGTCCAGACCAGAAAGTAGATTTTTTTTCAATAAATTAGCAATAATTTATTTAAATATTTAAAATGGCAGAATATCCGGAACTTGTTGCAACATGATATATTCCTGGTTCTCATTTACATGAACATGTTGCAACAGCTCCGGATCCGGTTTCCATTTTCAAGAACCTGTTGCAACAGCTTCCGATCCCGATTCTCATTTACATGCAGGAACTTATTACAATAGATTACGATTCTAATTCTTGAGGGTACCTGCTGTGCTCACCTTTACTACCGATAGCAAGAAATATTTGACAACTTTTAATTGTTTGTGCTCTATAATGGAAAGACCCTAATAATTTATTATTTTATAGACTCCATAGAACTCATTATTAGTCACTAATCTAATTAGTCATTAGTCATTAGTCATTAGTTCATTACTACTAATTATAGTCATTACCATCTCCTAAGTGGCTAAGTCACATGCCAAGACCCATGAGACGCGCATAGGACATCTCCCACGTTCTAGCCTTTCTCTTTCTTAGTATTATCATCAAACACCAATTTCCCCAAATATTCTTCTTCTCCTACGATAAGCTTCACTCAATTTAATCTTGACCGTCCACATCCTTTTAAGATAAGGGGGAAGGGAGAGAAAAATGTCGATCAAGGTGGCGTTGCCGTCGATGGTTGCGGCGTACCTTACGGTTATTGTCGTTCTCATCGGAACAGCATCCGCCGCAACTTACACTAATCACACGGTGGGTGGACCTCCTCCATCTGGTTGGTTCTTTAATGCTACCACCAATACTTCGTCTACTAATTACTCTACTTGGGCTGCCACTCGAACCTTCAATCTCGGCGATTATATTAGTAAGTTCTCTGGATTTTATTACATGCTTCACAAAAATTACATCGAAACGCCTAAAGACGATGTTGCTATTGATTAATTTCTCACTCAAATTTTGAATTAGATCGTTAATTAGTTTCAATTTATTGATATTAATTTTAGGAAGTAACGTGTTAGAATTTAATTTCTAGATTATCATTGTTTTCTCTTTTGAGTGTGAACACACGCCACAAGGTCAATACAGACTTTGATATTATTGATTTATTGTGTGTTTGTTTGTTTGTTTGTTTTTATATTTTTATATTTTTCGTGCAAATGGGCTACGAGATACATACTTTATTTTATAGCGGGTCAGATAAATTAAAGGTTTGATCATTTGAAAAAGGTGATTAAAAATATTTGAATAGAAGAGGTTTGAAAATTTTATTTGGGTGAAAAAGCTGATTCTGAAAAAGCTTAACATATAAGAGTACGGGTGTACAGTTAGGAGAGGTACGAAAAAAAAGCTTTTTGAGGTAATGGAACTCAATACATAAATTCATTTTCAATTAATAAGTGAAAATAATTTCAATTACATATAAACAAAATAAAAATTAGGTGAATAGAATTAGATGATAGATATTAGATGGAGTAGTACATTAGTACGTCTGTACGTGCGTATTGGGGCTTAGGGCTTAGGGCTTAGGGCTTAGGGAGAGAGGACAGTGTCTTTTGGATTATAGTATCACCATAATTAGAATTTTATCAATTGGGCTCATAGCCATATATGGAGTTATCCATTTTTCATTTGTGGCCTACGTAGTAAATAGTATTTATGGGTGTTAGTGTGTCGCGGAGTAATTTACATGTTACGGAGTACTATGTTAGCATGGGTATTATCAAAAAAGAAATGTTAGCATGGGTCGTATTTATTGAATTATTTCATTACTTTTTTCGATCTGATCAAATCATCAAAGGAGCAAGAAATAATCTAAATTTATTTTATCTAAAATAAATCAAACAGTACTCAACAAAGCCGTAATATTAACAAAAAGTTAGCATGAATCTAATCGAACCTTCCTTTTACATTGTTGATTATCGATACCAATGTAATTTCTATCACTCTTTGACATGATAAGACATGCATGAACTTTAGTACTAAAGTAACTCACTTAGTCACTTGCGTCACCCGTTCACTAAAGAGCGTTGAAGACTTAAAGACATTCGATAACATGGACTTGGTGACTAAAGATAATTCCAGAGACATTTTAGTTGACGCTGGAGGGTCATGCCAATGACTATCGTAATTTAGATGGTGAATCATAATGCACAGTGAGTATGGTGCACCTTAAGAACACAAGTGCATAGCTAAAAGAATATTACCTCATGTGAAAAGAACATGAGTATATTTATTATTTATATTTTTAATAAAAAGTGAAATAATATACTTCCTCCATTTTTAATACTCGTGACGTTTGAAGTTTTGCACTATTCACATAAAAAAATATGGATGACTATTCTTGGTTATTTATATGTAAGATAAAACATAGGCATGTGACATCTTGTTAGATTTTTCTTAATTTTTATTTTCAAAATATCAACTTTATATAATTTTTGCATAAAGATAATTAAAATATAAATGACCAAAGTTGTACATTGACATGCGTGAAAATAACAAACGTTGCGAGTAAAAAATGAGCAGAGGAAGTGTTTTTTTTATGATAACAAAAAAGTGAATCAATATATCACATATTCTTTGATCGAAATGCCATGTTCTTTTTCGTGTGTAGATATGTTCTTTGGTGCACAATATTCATTGTCCATAGTCCCCAGACTGCAATGAGTGACTATCTTTGATGAGCTATTTCATGTCAGTGACTATCTTTAATTAGTGATCAAGCTCATCTCAATCTAACTATACATACAAATTCATCTCAATGGTTGTAGTTGGACGGTTGAGTCATAGTTCGTTTAATTGAGTGTAAGTTTATCACTATCAATTTGAACGACCTCACGGAGTTTGGGAAACATTATGGAAATGACTGTGTACTGTTAGAGTATAATCCGCATGTGAGTATCGAACTATTATCCCACATTGAAGAAATAGGGGAGATTGAATGACATATAAGATAGGCAGAGTATTGTAACTATTGGTTTAGGATGGTATATCGTCAAACTTATACGTGGTCGATCTCTTGAGTTTATCAGGTAGAGTTAACTTCCACATAAATCACCCAATAATGTTCTTCCGGGAAAGAAGGAGAAAACAAAGCTAATGTCATTGATTTTATACTCCCTCCGTTCTTAAATATTAGCCCCCTTCTGACTTTTTAGTCCGTTTCAACTCAATATTTAAACGTAAAATCTTCAAATACGTACGTTAAAGAAATATGAAAATTTGATATTGTTAAACTACACATTAAGACGAACAAAATGAGATCTCACATAAATATATTTTATAATACGTATTGGAAAGAAATTAGAAGATTTTCTTCAATTGTAAATAGTGTCAATATTCTAAAAGGGACTAATAATTAATCAAGAACGGAGGGAGTATGTTAGTTTGGTTTAGAAACATTAGAAAATATCCACCACCTCTATCATTCTCTTTCTAAAGTCACCACCACGGCACCACCTTTGCAACCTCTTCCCCTCCTGTGTTCCCTCCCGTTCCCTTTGCCGACACTTCCTTTCAATCTCATTTCCTCCTCTTATGCCAGTTGCCTTAGCTTCCTCCTTCCTTCGTCGCCGCTCCCTTCTCCTTCTTCGCCGCTGCTCCTTTCCCCTTCCCTTCGTCGGCATCTCATTTCTCCGCCGTAATAGGTGAACATTTGTTCCTTTCTCCTCTTTCTGTTAGATATGGTGGATGGTTAGGGTATTTTTAGAGGTGGGTTGGGTTATTTTGAGTGGTGGGTTTGGTGTTTTAGTTGGTTGGGGTGGTTTTTGGCTACTGTTCCTCGGACATCTTTACCCTTAGCCATGAACCCCCCATAAAATTGATAAACTAGGTGGATAAGTAAAAGAAGTTAATTAATATTAAGTTAAACTTAACGACGAAACTTATTATCATTTTTTGCATGTCCGAAAAGTCGAAAACTAAGTGATAGTGGCGATGCCAGATGTGTCCATATCAATAGTGACTCATTATTTCGATGTTTCGTTGTTTGGGTTATTGGGTTGGTGTTTCTAGTAGTGGGGTTGATATTTCGGGTGGTGGGTTGGTGTTTTGGGTTGTTGGGTTGGTATTTAGGGTTTGATTTTGTGGGCGAGGTGTATTTCAGATGGCAATGAGGCATCATTGGAGGCGCCGGTGAGTATTGCGGTGGTAGGACCGGGTGATAATGGTGGGATGGTGTTGGTGGGACATTGTTGGTGGGAGTGATGGTGTACGGAAAGGGAATGAAAATACCATAGGGGTGTGGGGAATCGGAATAGAGGACTTTTGGGGTTAGGAGTGGGTAAAGGGAATGAGTAAAATGACAAAAACAAATAACACCAAAATGAATCATGTCAGTTTATTCCCTTACTCTTAAATAAATACCTCCAACTAAACGAAATATTCTACAATAAACACCCGTAAAGGAGTACCAATACCATATTCCATTGTACTTAGGGGTGTTAATGAGCCGAGCCGAGACCGAGCTTTTATAGGCTCGGCTCGAGCTCGAAACTCGTCGAGCCTGGGAAATTGGGCTCGAGCTCGAGCTCGAATTATGAAAACCGAACTCGGTTCGGCTCGAAGCTCGATAGACTCGTTGAGGCTCGATAGGCTCGCTCGAGATTGGTAATCAAATGTTTAATTAAGTAACATGTTTATCAATTTTTTCATGTTTTATATGTTTAAAATAAATATTTATTAAAGTTAATTTTTGCAAAAACTTATTTTATACAAAATACATATATTAAAAAGTACTCGAGCTTGTTCACGAGCTTTCGAGCCGAGCCATAGATAGCTCGGTCTTGGCTCGTTAAGTACTCGAGCCGAACCCGAGCTCGAGTCGAGCCTGCTCGAGCCGAGCTTTGACCAAGTTTTGTCGAGCCAAGCATCGAATAGTTCGCGAGCAGAGCTCAGCTCATTAAAACCCTTTTTGTATTACATGTTCCGTAGGGAAAATAGTTTCCATATAATTCCATCCAAAATAAATAATTTGTCATTTCATTGAAATTTGTCCTTCATAAAACACATCTATAAATTCTATAGCCACAAAGTAGGCGCCAAATTCCAAAAATGAACAATTTGTCACAAAATAAATACTCTTTAATAAATAAATAAGATTAAACCTTTTAAAAATAATCTCATATGAATGTTTAACAAGTTGTCATCCTATCCTCATCTTTGAAGTAGTGGTCACCAAAATGTCCAAATGGGAAAATATATCCCTATCATTTTCAATTTTCAATCTTCATGTTTTTTTCCCGGGAAAGTTTGTTGTTATTATCATTTGAATTTGCACCCCACTAAGGCAAAGGCACTAACTAACTTTCATACTCTTTGTTGGCAGTTTTCCATACCAACACTAATCAAACAGTGGTCCAAACATACAACTCCACTACCTACAATAACTGCACCGCCGATTACTCCTCCGACAATGACACACTCATCTTCAACTCGGGCGCCACCGTCTTCGACCAGCCATTGACCATCTCCGTCCCATTGACCAAAGTGGGCCCCAACTACTTCTTTTCTGATGCCGGTGATGGTGTCCAATGCCAACGTGGTATGCGGTTTGACATTAAGGTTGGTCAAGGGTTGGGCCTCCCTCCGAGCCTCAATCAGCCTCCACCTCCACCGTATACTCCACCGCCAATGGCAGAGCCTTCCCCGGTTTTCCAGGGCAGTGGAGGTGGTCAGGGAGAAAGTATTTATAATGGAGTTGAGAGGATGGGTGGCAGAGTTTTTAGAGTTGCTGTTATTTGGATGGGCCTATTTGGTTTGGGCTTGGTCTTGATTTTTTGAATTAATCCGTCCCCAAAATTTTAAAGTAGAGTCCATGATTAATTTATATGAATTTTGAAGGGTACTTTCGGGATGGTTTGTGTTTTGGAATTTTGTGTCGGCAAGGGGCCAAAGAATTGTTATTGGCGGGAGACACTTGTATACTTCACGTCTTCACATTTTGTTATTCGCGATTGATTAGATACTTTCCAGATTAAAACAAAATTTTAAACCATATTAGAATATATCCGTGTTAAACATCACTCCCTCCTTCCGAGATTTGAAGATTATAGCCTTGTATTTCAAATTAGGTTTCTTATTATCTATTATATTATATTAAAACGGATATCAAAAATGACACGTGCATAAGATAAAGAGATAGGGGCGATTACCTTAGATGGGAAAATTGTCCAAGGCTCTGAAATGTTCCGTTATTTAGGATCTATTATCCAAATGGATGGAGAATTGGATGGCGATGTGGCTCATAAAATCAAAGCAGGTTGGTTAGAAGTGGAAAGGTGTCACGGGGTTCCTATGTGATTCAGGCATGCCCCAAAGATTGAAAGGAAAATTTTACCGCACGGCGGCACGACAATTCGACCGACTCTGTTATACGGCACGGAATTCTAGGCAGTGAAACATTGTCACGTGCATAAGATGAATGTGGCGGAGATGCGCATGTTACGTTGGATGCGTGGTCATACAAGAAAGGATCGTTTGAGAAATGAGATTATTAGGAAGAAAATAGGGGTTGCACCGATTGAGTTTAAGATGGAAAATCGTTTAAGAAGGTTTGGACATTTAAGCAGAAGATCAAGTGATGCCCCGGTTAGGAGGATAGAAGGGTGGCAAAGTGATAAATTGCAAGGGGTAGGGGAAGACCTAAGAAAACTTAGAGGAAGGTGATTGATCACGATATGAGTTTTCTTCGGATTGAGGAAAATATGGCGTTGGATAGGACAGAGTGGAGGGAGAGAATATACATTGATGACTTCATTTGACTTATACAGCTTCCATTTTTCTGTTTCTCTCTATTATTTCTATTTTTATAGTTATTTATTTATTTATATTTTATTTTTCAAAAAATTCTTTTTTTATTATTATTTTTTTAAATTTTACATGATATTTTGAAATGCACTTATTATACTTATTCATTTAGTTTAACCTTTACTTATTTTTATTATCTCTTACAATATTTTTCTATAATATATATACATTTTCCTCTTATCTTACTATCGTTAATTCCGCTTTCTGGTTTGATTGGTAACAATGACGATCTCCTAAGACGATTCATGTTAGCCGACCCCAAAACATTTTGGGACTAAGGCTTTGTTGTTGTTGTTGTAGACACCAGAAATGACACATGTCACTTCCTAATGCAAAATTTTCCCGCTAATAATGGTTTACACAAAAAAAACTTTATTTTTATTTTTTTTTCCTCCTTTTGTATAAGTATTTATACATGGAAAAAATTATAGGATTATGGAATATGACATTATTAGACAATTTTAGTAACATTTAAGTCAGGTCGTCATATCAATAATAGAAAAAAAAAATCTCACTCAATATTTTGTTCAAATTACCATATTAAACATGTCAAATACTTTAGTCAAATCATCATATTAAACATATAAAATACATAATCCCTCTGTATTTTAAAAAGAGATACACTTTGACCGGCACGTAGTTTTAGGAGAGTGAAAATTGTACACTATATGATAAAATGAGTACGTTTGAGATGTTTTATTTACGCAACAGATTTAAGGGATAAGTACTTCAGTTAAATATTTTACAAAAAAAAATGGTTAAATAATCATTTTTAAATATTTGTGCGCACACGGGACCTAATCTAGTTATAGTCATGTTTTCTTATTTCAACATAAAATATTTCTTATATTATCTCATTAGGGACCACAAAAGAAAAATCCGTTGAAAAACCTTCCCATGTACTATATTCTCATTCCTAGTGTACTTTATTCCCTTGCTACATGTACTTTATTCCATTTCCCTATGTATTTTATTCTTTTTTACATGATATTTTACGAGGTTTTCTGAATCTATACTGGGTATACTATTAAAATTGTATACTAATGGCAAAATAGTAACTTTAGTTGGTATATTAAGGGCTAAATGGTAAATTCATGTAATAAATTTAGGCTAACCCATGAAAAATAACATTCATTTTTGACTTGTGAGTACCAATCTATGTTGTTTGGAATCAAATAAAAATGAAACCACGTTACCAAACTATGTTGTTTGGTATCACGTGAGAAAATACGACTACTTTTCTTGTACCAAACTATGTGGTTTGGTACTAAATAAAAATGCAGAATATTAGTATACCATTTCAATGGTATACCTAGTATAGATTAAGAACATTATGAAACAGACTAAAATGAAAATTATAGGGATTTTATTCTTTTTTAATATCATATTTTGTAAATTACAATATGTAACTTATTTATGAAAAATATGCATATTTTTTATCCTCGGCATACATCAAAATATAGCAAAATAATAATAATAATAATAATAATAATAATAATAATAATAATAATAATAATAATAAATAAAAAAATAAAAATAAATAACATACAATTTACTTTTTAACACTAAACAAAACAAACATTATTAACAATAAACAAAACTTGTAAACTTAAACATAAATCAAACAAAAAAAATTACAATTAAAGTTAGTTTATTAATTGATTTTTAGAAAAGTAAGTAAAATAAAAAAAATTATATTATTCAGAATTAAAAAACATAAAATCAAAATTGAAAGGCAGTACCGCATGGTATATTTGCCGGCGACATGGCGGTGCTGCGCGAGATCTCCGATATCGTCATGGACAGTAATGCATATCTTGCGCGGCACCGTCATGTCGCCGGCGGTAATACCGTCCAATATTCTAAAAATAAAATAAAAAACTCACCATGGGGGTGACATCGGCTACACTGATGGAATTATGGCCAAAGTCAAAAACATCTCCAAGCACACTCTCTTCTACATAATTTTTAGAATACATAACATGCATGAAACTTAATCATCAACTTTTTATTTATAGTCTCGGTTCCCGATAAAGTAACCATATTAACTTACTATAGTAAATCAACAACAAAATAAAAGCCTAATTCCTTCCTTTGCTCCTCTTCCTCTACTTCTTCCCTCCTTTATTTTCCGGCAAAGTCTGGTGGACAAGGATGAAGTCCGACAAGAGGGGTTTGTTTTGGGGTGATCGATGTAAACGTCTAGAGGGCTAGAGGGGATGAGAGGGTTTGAAGGGAACGAGAGGGCTGCAAGAATTTTCGAAGGGAGAGAGAGGGGTTGAGAGGGATGTCGGAAATGTTGGAGGGGGCGAGGAGAGTATGAGGAGGGAGTCAGGTATCTCTGAAAGGGTAAAACCATACTTTCGCGTATTCAGTGCGACTGTTTTTAGGAAAATGCGGATCAGATGTCGAATAACAACACCTTTTGTTGTATGAAAAGAGAATCATTATAATTCCGAAGATTTGAAGTAACTGTATAAATTTCAAACGCAAGTACTAAATACAGTACAAAAAAACCTAAATGTAGAATCATTTAATGACTTAAAACAAATGAAAGACTAAATTACCCTTTTAAATTTAAGGCTTCCAAACAAAACAAAAAAAAAAAACTTTCGTACACTTCCTTTCTTTGCTTCACTAATATTCGACACCTTCTTGGCTTCTTCTAAGTCTCTAATGGTGATTCTCCCTTGTTTGCTTGACGGTATTTAACAATATATACTACATAACTTCCTTTAAAAAGTTTAACAAGCCTTTCATATCAATAATTGGAGGCCGGAGAAGGGTTCTAGATAGGCCGGTGCTCCAATCCAGAGGCCCAACAAGGGTGTTGGCTTGGTGTACCGGAGGCTAAGCAAGGCTTCTGGTTATGTGTACCGGAGACTATGCAAGACTGCCAGATAGGTTTTCCGAAGGTAGAAATAAGGCGTCGGATGTTGTTTCCGGAGGTAGGAATATGGCTCCGATTAAAATTTGCAGGGGTACAACTGGTATTTCGGTAATTTCTTCCGGAAGTTTTGTTTTTTCCATTTGTTTTTACGTTATTTGTCCTACAAACGGTAAAAACATTGCACAAAATATCCGACTTTCTACTATTACGTACCGTAAAGAAATCGACGTTGCATAATTCATCATTGTAATCCATCAATTTGCAGAATATGGCGATAGTTAAAAGAGCTTTTAGAATTGTTTATTTTACATGTCATCGAATTAAAAGGTATTGATCAAAATAAGGGCAATAAAAGAAAAAATAATATTTAAGTGATATTAAGTTTTTCCGCATTTAAGTAAAATACTACCTGCATTTAGTACTGCCCATTTCAAAATAGATGCCACACATTTGAAAACCACATTTATTTTAAAAAAAAATTCAATTATTTTAATTAGGAGCTACTAAGAAAATTAATCTTATTATGTAACAATCGTGTTTACAATTTTTTTTATTTTTTTTTTGACATTGGACGTGTTTACAAATTTAAGTGCCCAATAAAACTTGACTGAGAATGCCTTTTAATTTTTTTAAGACAATTTGTACAGAATTTACCAAAGAAATTGGAAAGATAAGTGATAGACTTCCCACGTAACGGATGCCAAAAAGGCAGTTCCATTTCTGAAAGTTGACGCCACGATTTTGTCTTAACGGCGGAAGGACTCACGTTAATGGCAGAACGCAACACAAACTCCACCAAGTTCATCATCATCGTCTTAGCGGTGTAATTAGTGTGATTAATAATTAACGAATTACAGAGATTAATCACGGTTTCAGCGACAAACCCAGGTCCACATTGAAAAGGAAACAACCCCCAAAATCTCATCAACTTTCAATTCTGTCTTCAACCAATTATATTTTTCAGTAATTAATTAATTACTTTATAAACCCTCACATTTATTGCAATTATTTCAGTTACCCCTTTTGATCCGTTTTTTGATTCATTTCTTCATTATTACAAGAATTATTCTTCCTCTATCCCATTTTCTTAATTGTTGATTTCCATTTTGTTCTCTCTCTATCGATTCTTAGTTCTTTCTCGTCTGGGTATTTTTTTTATTTGATTTGATGAGTTTTTTTTGGTTGATTTTTGACATTTTTGTTTGTTAATTTATCTGTTTGTTTTTTTGAATTTGCAGGAAAAATGGGTTTAATATCGGGAATGATGTTGGGTATGATAGTTGGGATAGGGTTGATGGCTGGTTGGCATCGTATGATGCAGCACCGAAGTAGCAAACGTGCTGCAAAGGTGGGAATTTATTGGTTTTATTTTTTGTTGATTGTTGAATTTAGGTCGAATTATTTGAGGGTTTTCTTTATTTTCTGTATGCTCTTTCAAATTTTATGAATATTGAATTGCTGCATAGCAAAAGTTAAATTTGGACTGGGGATGAGGAAGACGGGAGTCTGGTTCTGAATAATTTAAAAAGTACTAGTATTGTTCGGAGGGTTGGAGTTCGAGAGGGTAGTTTGTTTTCTGGTGAAAGAGGGCTGAAACTCTCATCATCGAGTATCATAGTATTAAACGAGTTATTGTGCAGAATTCCACACCTTCTGTAGACAGTGTAGAGTTAACGGGATCAATTAACCAGGTAATGATGAACAGTGATACACTCTTTAGAGAAAGGAGAAAGGAATGTTGTAATATGAACGTTGATAGTTGGTTTTAGGAATACTCTTTGACATAGAGGCAAAGACTGTGTCCGTCTAGACTTTACAAACCTTGTGTCAGCAAGAAAGCTGTTGAGTTGCTGTTTTGGTTGTTTTATGAAATGCGAGCATCTTGATCTTTTTTAAGCCATAGTTTCTGTCTATATTGATTGCTCAAAGTTGCTTGATAAACCCCTACCCTTAATAGCTTACTTGAAGCCCTTGATAACTAATTAGTTAGAATTAGAAACAAACACGTGGTATAAAAACATTGCTTATAAATACTGATCCCATTTCACATTGTTATTTTTAGAATATTTGAGTTTGTAATCAACTTATGACTGAGTCTCTGTCAGTTATTATTCACCTATACGGTAATTTTACCATGTAATCATGAACCTGCGTGGCTGTCATGTATGTATTATGTATTGGAAACTTTGATATTATGGCGCTTCTTGGTGGAATTGTTCTTAGCTGATGATGAACACAAGTGTAATTATATTTTGGTGTTGCTCAGGTTTTTAATTTTCTTTTATCGTTGGTGCTTTGGGCATAGTCTTAATGCTACGGCAAGTTTTGAGTAATTCAGTTTCTGCTTCCATTGTCGCGCAGGCAGCTGATATAAAGGTTCTTGCCTCCCTTGGCAGAGAGGAATTGAAGAAAATATGCGGAGATAGTTTTCCGGAATGGATATCTTTTCCTGTTTTTGAGCAGGTTCGACTTTAATATTCTTCTCTTTCCTCCTTGTACTCTTGAATATAGATGCAATGCCAGATTGCCAGCTTTTACCATAGTAGCTGCATGAATCAAAGCGGATACAGTTGTCATGTGTACTTCATGTTTTGATTTTCCATCACGTGTTCTTCCTATCGGCATAAGGTATAAAGATCAGATTGCAAAGTCAATGACAGCAATATACAAAATTAATTGATTATGTGATCTTCATTGAAGGGATTTCACATAAACTTTTTATGGTTGAAAATTGAAATCAGGCTTAAATGCTGTTGAATTATTATGTTGATGTTTTCTGATGTTTTTTCAGGTGAAATGGTTAAACAAGCAGCTGAGCAAGTTGTGGCCATATATAGCTGACGTGAGTTCTTTCTTGCATCAAAGTTGAAAATGAACTAAAAACTCTGTACTTTTTCTACCGTTGTCTTTCCCTTTTGTTTTGTTTGTGTGTGTGGGTGTGGGTATGGGTGCGGGGGGGGGGGGGGGGGGGGGGGGGGATGGGGGGGAGGGTTAAGGGTTGCAGGTATTTTGCTAATTTCACCCGGGTTTCATTTTCATAAATCTAAAGGATGTTCAATAGCCTTTGCATTCCTGAAATGTTGCTTTGACCAAACAGTTGAATGATCTTATTATGCAATGTGGGAGGGAGTCAGGAAGGTGCTCATTAAGGTATAATATTTTTGTACAACAGAACACTTGTGACATTGGTATGAGCACTGTAACAATGGAACAAGCTCATCACTATAAACACTGCTCCCAAATATAGAGGCTATCCTCATTTTTCTGTCTCACGTGTTGGTATTATGATCCAGCATGAGTTCTTATTAATATCTCTTCTCTCAGCCATTTGCACTGGGATAAAATTGGTACAATATTTGTCACAGTGGAACAAGTCCATCACCGTAACCCCCATTCCGTACTATAAAGGCTATCTTCTTCTTTCTATTGCAGGATTTGGTAGCATGATTATGAATGACTATTGTCCTTCTCGCCTTGAACCTTGAAACAAAATTTCTGTCATGTGTTGTTTCGGATTACCACTGTGCACATATATCATGCAGGTGGAAGATCAGCAGATATAAAGCATTTGTGGAATCTTTAGATATTAAGCTATCTCTAATCAACTGTGTTCTTGAGCTTTTTGTTGGATTTTTATGGTTCCTTGAATCATAAATTGAATGGGTATAATAAGCTCTGGAAAAGAAATGGATATTCTTGCCCAGAATTTAAAAGGAGAGAGTCAGCTTAACCTTTTGTTACTTGAAATTGTTTTTCTTTGAGCATGTGTTTTTTTTAAACAGTTCTTGGTGCCATCCTCTTCACTGCAACTTATATTAATTATGTGTTTCTGAATTATACGCAGGCAGCAGAGTTGATAATAAGGGAGTCTGTTGAACCCCTTCTGGAAGAATATCGTCCTCCTGGAATTACTTCAATGAAGTTCACCAAACTCACTCTTGGTACTGTTGCCCCTAAAATAGAAGGTACGTTTTAAGTTTTAACAAGTTGCTGTCATTCATTCACCTGATCCTTTAATGCCGAGTGTCTTTACAATACATGATTACTGAAATTAAACTGTTTCTGATTCATGATAACTGGTGGCGAACTGGGGATAGAATGTGGTTCATTCAACATTTTTGTGGCTGGGTAATTATTACATGATAACTAGGAACAAATACAAGCATGTTTAATCGCATTAGTTAGATATAAAAAGTCACATTAATTAAAATAAATGCTTGGTTGACTCCGTTTCTTATCCCCGTTTTCTTTAACACCCCGAACTTGTTGGTTATTGTGCAACCATGTCAGAACTTTTTTTAACCCTAATTAATTTTACGTCCGACGCATGCATTTGTATGGTGGTGGGTTGAGAGGGGATGAGTGTCGGGGGTATTGCTTATTTGTAGCGGTGTTTGAATGGTTGGTGAGTGGAGTGCATTAAGGGCGTGAGAAACACGCAAGGGAGGGGGAAGCTTAATCGCTGTCGGGAGTAGGAATAACTAGGGTTAAAAAAAGCTGAGGGGTGCACTATAACCAAAAAGTTTGGGGTGTTAAAGAAAATAGGGATAAGAAACGGAGTCAGCCGAGCATTAAGGAAACAGGGATAGCTAACTAATGCGATTAAGCGTGCCTGTTTTTGTTCCTAGTTATCATGTAATGACGTAATTATCCAGCTTACTCAGAGAGGAGTAAGGGGTTTGTTATTACAGTTGATGTAGGAAAATTAACTTTTGGACCAAGGTGAAATTCCAAGTTAATCCCTCTTGGAAAAACTTTCCAATCAAACGGCAGTTTTGTAAATATTTGTTGACTTTATGACAAAAATGCCATTAATGTGGGCCTCACGTAAAGTCAAATGTCATTAAATGTGGGATTCGCGTACAGTCAACATGCATTTTCGTAATATATCAACAACTACATCATATACAGTTAGCAACTAGTACAAAGTATTACACAATAAACACTTATAAATGACACAGTCAATACCCATAAGAATACATATAATCGGTTAGGAAAAGACAATATTGCATTTTCGCAATACATCAACAATAGTAATATACAATAAACACTATATTAATGTGTGTAAATGCTCAACAATAGTAATATACAATAAAGACTATATTAATCTGTATATATATGAATAATAGTAATATACAAACAAACACTATTACTTTACAGGCAACAATTAGAAATACACTGTCAACACATTATTCTACTAAATATTGGGAAGATTCCCAATCATTGGGATTAACTCGATAAAAGCTCTAGATCAGGTGAGTTCAGGAAAAACAATGGTTATTCAATTTCATTGTATGACTAAAATAAGTTCAATTAAGTTTATTTGATAATTCCTTGAAAAAAAATATCTTATTGACGTAAAATTAGGACAATGGATCGTACTTTAGTTCATACCGTATTACGTAACAAAAGATTTCAATTCTATGATTGTTTTTTTTTGGTTTAGTGTGTTGTTGATTTGGGGTTGGCCAGTTGGGGTTGGGGCTTAGGGAGAGAATGCAGTGTCTTTTGGGTTATATTATTAATGTAAAATTTTATCAATTGGGCTCAAAGCCATATCCATTTATGGCTCAATTAATATTTTGGTGTTAGGGTGTTACGACTAGTACTTGTTAGGCTGTTAGCACGGCCAATATTAATTTCATTACTCATTTGATCTAATTAAATGAGCAAGAAGTAACACCAAATCTCCATCAAAATAATCTATTGGTACACCTATTTGTGGTGTATTTTGAAATGTATAATACATGGTTGTGGAGTTGTTGGTAAACATATAACATATAAGAGTGTTTGTTATGTTCGTTATGGTTAGACTTTGTTTGGGTATTATATCAACCGATCGTGAGACACGACATTTTTATTAGAGATAACACGTTGTGTAGGGAACAGTGTAACACTTAACGTTAATAATACTCCCTCATGAATCTTATTGAACCTTCCTATAAATTTGTTGATTATCAATGCAAATAGCAATATTACACTCATTGACATGATTATAGATATGCATGAACTTGGTCACTGAAGAAATTCACTTACATGAATCGTTCACTTCAGAGTGTAAAGACATTCAGTAACATAACTTGACATACAACATAACTATAATAGACTTAGGACAATAGAACCCTATCATTAGATTCCTAAACTAGCACAACTTTAGCTTTCTAAACATACTAGAACCCTATATATACCATAACTCTAACAAGTAACATGGACTTGGTTACTAAATACCATTCTGGCGATATTTTATTTACCAAGTTCATGTAAATGACTATCTTTAATGACCAATTTCATGTCAGTGACTATCTTTTAACAATGACAAAGTTCATGTGAATCTAACTAAATGGTCAGTTGAGTCATAGTTCATGTCCTAAAGTTTGGGAAATGTTAGGAAAATGATTACGTGTAAGGTTTTTATGTTCCAAATAATCTTGAGTGTCTTTAAAATACATGATTACTGAAAACAAACTGTTTCTAGTTCAAACATGCAAGGCACATATTGTTGACATTGTGATGTATTGGTAGTGAACTGGCGAAAGAATGTGGTTTAGTCAACATGTGTGATGCTCTGTATCGCTTTGAAACATGAATTCATATAACTTCTCTGGAGCGTTTACATGTTCCGAATCAGTTGGTTGGAGATAGTCGGTTGAACTGTCCAAATGCTTGATCCAAGAATGAGACATGTGCATGTGAACTCTTCTAGCTTCTGAACTGATGACTTTTGCAGTCATACGAAGGCAGCCTGCTGTTTTCTGCAGTAAATCTTGCTTTTTAGTCTGCTAGCTCCACGACTTCCACCAGTAGCAATAGAAGGAAATGACATTGATGGAATGATGGGTGATGTTGTTAGAGAGCACTTTTGGGATTTATGTGCCGCTCCTGGATAATTATGTCTCCGTCTTTGTCAAGTCTCTTGTGTAGTTAAGCTGCTATATGTATACTATTTTCATTCATTTTGGTCAACCACTGCAGGTATACGTGTCCAGAGCCTCCAGAAGAGTCAAATAATCATGGATATTGACCTTCGATGGGGTGGTGACCCCAATATCATCATAGGTGTCGAAGCTGCACTTGTTGCTTCAATTCCTATTCAGGTCAGTTGGTGCCTTTTTTGAATGTGTACTTCCCCCTCACCCCTCCCCTTTCCACGCTGCTAATGTAGGTACATTTTCTGGGTTGTAAATCTTATTTCTTTCCTTTCACAAATTTCTACTTAATTGGCCATTGTTTGTTTGTGTTTGCAGTTCAAAGATCTTCAAGTTTTCACGGTTGTCCGTGTCATATTCCAACTGTCCGAAGAGATACCCTGCATTTCTGCTGTTGTTGTTGCTTTACTTTCAGATGTACATTTGCCTGTTCCTTTTCCTTGTTCTTGAATCTTATTTGGAAACAACTTATATATTATTGGTTCTATTTTTTGGGGGTTGTACTGAGTAAATGTTCTTCTTTATTGCGACCAGCCAAAGCCTCGAATTGATTATACATTGAAAGCAGTTGGTGGGAGTCTGACAGCTCTACCTGGTATTTCTGACATGATTGACGTAAGCTAGTTCCAGCGTCTGATCTTTTGGTGATTATGATGGATATTTGAACTGGTAGTGAATAACCTGAAGATATTGTAGTTTGAACTTATGAATATGCTGTCTGTTTTCCATTTTGCAGGATACTGTGAACACAATTGTCACTGATACACTGCAATGGCCCCACAGGATTGTTGTTCCAATTGGTGGTACTGCAGTTGATCTAAGGTAATTATAAATATATTGTTGTTGAGATTTATTTTGGGTTTTGGTGGATGAGTTCTTTCAATAGTTAAAACAAAGATGGCGTAACAAATGCAATCTGTGGTAAACACTGAGGTTTCTTTGTTATTTGAAGTACTCTCCAATGTTTTTTCAATTAATTGTTCATGTTACCTGTGCCGGGGTTCCATTGTAACATGTGGTAAATTACCCTATTACCTTTACATTGGACTTGTTTTTCCCCCCCTTAAAGTTCTCTCTTTTTCTGGGAGGGAAGGGGGGACTTAATCTGTTTGTTTCAAACTCGAATTTTGAATAGCCTTCTGATGAGAAACTATTTGGAGCACCATTATGGCATTATCTTCCCCACCCTTGACTGTTGCCGCGTTATATGGGATCTCTTTCTGATGCAATATCATTTTATGATGTGGAATTTGCTTGGTTCAATGATGTAATTTTCTGATGGGCAGCTGTCTTAAACAGACAAACCTTCAAATGTCTTATTGGTTTTTCAATTGAGTATTTCTCATGTACATCAAATTTGTCTCGCATACTTGAGGGGTTCACTTGAATTGTGGGGCTCTTTTAATTAGCTTCGCATCTACTGTTCTCTCACTAGTTCACTATTGCTAATCTTATTTTGGTTGCTCTGTAGCGAATTGGAGCTAAAACCCCAAGGAAAATTGACCGTGACGGTTGTGAAAGCCAATGACTTGAAGAACAAGGAGTTGATTGGGAAGTCAGATCCTTATGTAGTCGTGCATATCCGTCCACTTTTCAAGGTTAAGACAATGGTTGTTGATGACAATCTCAATCCAGTTTGGAATGAAACTTTTGAAGTGATTGCAGAGGACAAGGAGACACAGTCACTTATCATCGAGGTTTGGATTTTCTCTCCTCATCTCCACTTGCTTTCTATGCAAATTTTGAGTCGTTCTGCCAATACTACAAAATACGGAGTAACAACTAGGGTCTATATCATCATTAATACATTCATAATACTGATATTCATTGATTGTGGTTTTATACCTCTCGACTCTAGAGGCTGTAGAAACCCTCCTAGGGTCCTAGCATGTGTCTGTTGTCTTCTCTACTCTCTACACTACAAGTATTAAATGAAGAGTGCCCTTGCACCTCATTGTCTGTATAGTCGGACAAGATAGCTTAAATTCGTGCAAGGTTTCAAGCTATCTGATGATATGATATTTCTTCTTTCTAGTGCATGTTCAGTCTTTTTACTAAACACAAACAACTTCTCACGATTACATATTAGTACAGCTTGGTTTGGTAGCTTTTCTCATTTTAGGTGCTGATCACAAGCGGCATGTAGTTTATAGTATGGACGTTGTAGTATTAAGTCGTTTTGTGTACATTTGTCTGGACATTATGTTCATAAGTAAAGGGCAAAAATTGTGTATCTCCGATCAGTATCTCTAAATAGCTGTTGTTAAATATTTGGTTTTAGTCAATCTTAAGCTGGAAATAACTCTTTCCAACTTTTTAGAAGGATTTGACAATCGACATACATTGAAGAAAAGAAATTCAGGGAGGCTTTCCTGTCTACACCTTGATAAATAATTTGGAGTTACTGTTTCCCTTCATGCAGGTATTTGACAAGGATATCGGTCAGGACAAGAAGCTTGGTATGACAAAATTGCCTCTTCTTGATCTAGAGCCTGATACTCTTAAAGAAGTTGAACTAAGATTGACACCGTCACTTGATATGTCTAAGGTGAAGGATAAGAAGGACAGAGGAACTATTACGCTCAAGGTGTGCCCTAGTTTACATGAAAATATCTCCTTCGTTTACTTTTCTGGTTCTTGAAACTGACTGTTGATTTTCATTTGTTTCTATATATGTGAATTTACTTGGCTAGTTGATGGAATGGAGCCTCTTCTGTTTCTGGATTTTTTTTGGTTTTTTTTTTTTTTGGGGGGTGGGGGGGTGGGGTGGAGGGGGTTGATTTCTGAATCGTATAGTCCATACGTATTAAGCAGTATAATGACAAGTTTGGTGCGGTTTTATGTGTTCACTTGCATGCTTGGAAGCATAGCGAGTGGTTTAATACTCTGGAGTGTAGGTTTTAATGTTACTGGTAACCGTAGTATGTCTTCTGCCAAAAAAATAATGGTTTGATGTTATCTGGGACTATTTCATAAAACACAATTGAATTTGACAACTAGATGTAAGTTACAAAAAGGTCCCACAGTCCTCTTCTTGCTATCATGTCGTTCTTTCTCCTCGACACCACGAAGGTCGAAAACATTTACAGTCCAGTCTTTCCAATAGAAATGTATGTTTCCCAGTTATACACATTCAACAAGTTATTCATAACTCAAGCTTCCAGTTCTATACTTCTATGTGGTATGTGCTGATGATGAAACTGCTAGCTTCATCAATATCTTATGCAGTTTAATAGAGTATATGTTGGATCTATCTTTAGGTGGTATATCATGCATTCAACAAAGAAGAACAATTAGCTGCCTTGGAAGCTGAGAAAATGATGGCCGAGCAGAAAAAGAAGATGAAGGAAGCGGGTCTCATAGGGAGCACTGTTGATGCACTTGATGGAGCTGCATCGTTTGTCGGATCCGGGGTTGGAATGGTGGGGACCGGTGTTGGAGCTGGTGTTGGGCTTGTGGGGTCGGGTTTCGGGGCAGTGGGCAGTGGTCTGAGCAAAGCTGGGAGATTTATGGGAAGGACGATTACTGGGCATTCTGCAAGCAGGAGGAGTGGCTCAACTACACCTTTGAGTCAGGAAAACGGCAGCATGAAATCTCAGTAGTTTGCAAATAGAATCACTAGTTTTTCAGGTGAATTTGACCAGATTGTTCGCTTTTTTTTTTTTTTTTTTACTCCGTAGCTTCTTTCTGTTATTTGTGTAATAGGATATTTTTAATGTTTATAGAAAATTTAGCATTTGTTTGCACAGAAGTTTCTTGTTCAATGATCAATATACCTCGTAGTACACACTTTCTGTTCTTTTTATTTCCGCCTGGGTACTTGAACAGTGAACAATAAAATGTATGATATGGGATGATTTTATGTATGAACTTTTGCTTGTGTTCAAAATGTGCCCTGTTTCTGATTTAGACCGAGCTTTCGTAGCTGAAGTACATTTTATAAAAATGCCTGCAACTCTTGAAGTAGCCAATAAGTTCAACTAGTTTAGGGGTTAGTCCTTGGAACCCTTTAGGAATTGCTGATCTGGGATTTTGAAGTGGTTCTAGTCTTCTAGACATCCAGATAGAGTATTTGTGAACTGGTTGACACTGGTTTTGGTCTCCGAAAGACCCTAATCATTTACTCCCTTCATCCCTAAAGATTACATCATTGGACTTTTCACGGTTTTCAGGACACGATTAAAACATATAAATCTCTAGTTGTACAAGTGTAACAAGTACGGAGTGCAAGTTTATTTCAGAAATATACATTGAAAGTTTAAAATGTATTCAACAAGACATCACATGACTATATTATTTCTTCTACACTAATGGGAATTCATAGTCAAAGTTTTCAAAGTACCCAAAAAGTTACAATGAGATAATCTTTTAGGGATGGAATGAGTAGTTGAAACTGGAGCTATTTTCGCTTGAGATCCATTTGGAACTCTAGATCCAGTAATTGCTACTACTTTTTAACCTCGTGTTCATATCTTAAACTTTACAAGTATTTATATGCTTGAACCACCTGTCTAAATAAAAGATGTGTTCTATACTTGTATTCACCTACATTTGACTTATCTAAACAATAGACCTTTACTTCAACGTATTACAATTGATTGTATTTGTAGATTGAGCTTGAGTACTTGATTAACTTTTCGATTATTTTCCAAATTTTGCAAGACTTTAGTGATATTGTGCAATAATGTAGTGCAAGATTATTTACGGAGTACAAGTCTTGAAGTTGGTCTTGAAAATACAAACTCATTCGAAATTTTTTGTTTCATCTTGGTAGATCACATGGGTGGCATTATGATGAAAAAGTGACATGTAATTATTTTATCCACCAACAGGGGCGGATCTTTGTTGTGGCTGGGGTGGGTCTGGCCCCCCGGTCGGAAAATTTTGTAGTGTATTTTTAGTTACGGCCCCCCTAAAATTTGTGTATAATTGTATAATTACATAGTATATTGCTTAATTTTTTTTCTACCGGCCCCCCTCGTAAAACCGTTCAAGGTCCGCCACTGTCCACCAATGCCATAATGACATGTCATCTTGAATCATAAAATTTTGAGGACCTTAAGTGAGTTTGGAATAATTTGTGTAAAGCGGAAATAGTGAGAGTTTTGTGTATGCTTGAACGAAAACTGATGTGTCACGTCTGGAGTAAACTCAAAAAACTAAAAATACAAATATTAATTATACCAACCAACGCGTAATTTTGCAAACATTCATAAAGTAATTCCAATTAAGAAATATGTTACTCGGTATTATAATTATGTAAAAATAAACAAGGGGGATGAAAAAATAATCTTATTGCAAAACAAAACCAAAAAACAAATAAAAAGAGAGAGAAAATTGACATTTTGGAAATAATCGACAGTTTTGTCTTGAAGGAATAAGGTTGAAGGTATCCAGAAACAGTAGGTTCTTGGATGTTTGCATTTCGACCTTCCTTCCTGTCTCTGTTTTGTAGTTTCTGTGGATGATCATCACTCCTTTTACTTTTGTTTTTTCTCCAGTAGCTTAATACTCCCTCCGTCCCAAAATTGTAGTCATGTTTTTTAAATCGGCCGTTCTAAATTATAGTCTTGTTACTAATTTTGGCTATCAAGGTCCCCACTTTCCCATGTACTCCCTCCGTCTCTTTTTATATTTTACGTTTGATATTTTGCATGTTTATTAACGTCTAATTAATTTGCATTGAGATTCTTCTATTTTTTTATTTAAACAAGGCAAATTACGTTTATTTATAATGTTTTCACTATTATCAAAATTCTGATATTGGGAAAATGAGAAAAAATTAATGTCCCAATAGAAAAGTGTAAGAGAGTAAATGACCCAATGAATTTAATTGGTTAAAATAATAATTAGACACTAATTTTGATAGAATATTAAAGCATTTATGTGATAATATAAAAGGAAATGTAAAGAACATTTTGAAACACCCAAAAAGGAAAACGTAAAGAACAAAAAGAGACGGAGTGAGTACTATATTAATTAAAAATGCATTGAAAACTCCACCCATGTACTATATTCCATTTCCCCGTGTACTTTATTCCACTTTTCCCTTCAACTCAATCATCATTTGTACTTTGTTCCACTTTTTCATGTACTATATTACTTTTTTCTTAAAACCGTGTTTTTTGTCAAACGAGACTATAATTATGGGACGGAGTAAGTAGCATCTTTACTTAGTCAAACCCACTTGTAATTAATTATGTTTTTACAGTTAAATATTGTATTTAGATATCTTATTATCATACTGTTAAACAGAGCAGTAAATTGGATCTTTAATGTTAGACATCTTATTTTGACTAGCAATTAGATAATGATACTTATAATAACTTTAAATTATTTCCTATCATTTCTTTTGATGCATGAGGAGTGCCCCTCGTAAGGAGGGTCTCCTAGTGCTTTTCCTTTTCTTTTTAGCTAACAATTAAATATTGATATTTGTAATAACTCTAGCTTATTTCCTATCATTTCTTTTGGTGCATTAGCAGTGCCCCTCATGATGAGAATCTCCTAATACTTTTCCTTTTCTTCTTACCTTATATTACCTCCGTTCTTATATATTCTTTACGGTAATTGTTTTCATGCGAACTAAATTAAAAGATAGGGTGAGCAAGTGGGGTAATTATTTGCAAGTAAAAGTGACATCTTGCTTAAGTTTGAAAGTAAATGAACAAAAAAAACAGAATATAAGGTATAATTATGCAAGTGGCCAATAAATGTTGCAAGTGGATGAATAAAAATATCATAATAAATAGTATAATTGTAAAAATTGTATTCCAAAAATAGAATAAAGCATAAGTATAAAGAACTTCCAGAAACGGTCTTAAACGGAAAACGTAAAGAATTTTTCAGGAACGGATGTAATATAAAAAAGAAATACTACTCTGTATCATACTCCCTCGGTATTTATTTAAGAGATACACTTGGTCGGTCATGAGTATTAAGAAAAAGAATTGAATGTAATAAAATAATAAAACAAGTGGGGTTGAGTAGATATTTTAATAAGAAAAACAAGTGTGGACCATGTCATTTTAGGGTGTGGGGGTCGGGGTGGGTTGTAGATATATTATTTAATTAGATGGTGGGGTTGACAAGTTACTAAAAATGGCAAGTGTATCTCTTAAATAAATACGGCCGGGAAAAGCAAGTGTATCCCTTAAATAAATACAGAGGGAGTACTCGGGAAGTATATACTCCGTATTTTTTAGGTATGTAATAAGAACGTTCGATGTGTTATATTCCACAAGAGCATTGTTAACCATGTGTATTTTTTTTGCACTTGGGGAGAAATAAGGGGGGAAAGCTAAAGTTAGGGTCTTAATGGTTGTTTTGCACTTGGGGAGTGGAAAACCAAAAACCCCTTTGGCATGAAGATTTTTTTGATTTGGAGTGGAGAAATTCACCTAATCTAAATCAGTAATATGCATGACATAAAAAATCATGTAACGATAATTTTTCAACGGGAATATGTTTATATTTCTGATTCTTAAAAAACTAAAATAAAATTACCATCATTCATAAAAATTCAAAATCTACAAACAGACATCTATTTTGATATAATTTAACACATTTTTTTTATTCATTTCTCTCTCTAATTTGCTTATTTACAACTATATGTACCAAAAACTTAATTACTCATTTTCTAACTTGTTGTTGTTATTATTATTATTATTATTATTATTATTATTATTATTATTGTTGTTGTTGTTGTTGGGGAGAGAAGTAGGGTGGGGATTTTTTTTTGCTAATGAGACAAATGAAAATATATAAGTGAGAAAGTGGGTAGAGAGAGAGGGGTGAAGACTTTTTTCCCCATAATTGACAATGGTCTAAGAATCAACCCGATCCTGGTAGACGAGTGGGGCTCTTTATGAGTGGTGGAACTCAAAAAGAAACTCCATCCCGAAATAGTATCCCCTCTATCTAGTTGAGATTATGAAACCCTCAACCTTAAGACCAAAAGGAATCATTATCATAACGAAATTTAGTTGGATCATTCATCTTAATATAATAATATATTATATACGCAATAGTATACACATAATTCATTTTTTTAAGGTAAGATGAAGAGTTCTAACGGACCGGTATCCCGCACGGATTAAAAGGCTATGCACTTTAAGAGTGGCAAGATGGTAAAGGCAATCCTCCCTCACAGTGCCCTAGTGGGGATTGAACCCCAACTCATTGATTGGAATGTGGATTTCTTTTCACTAGGCCAAGACATTGATTGATTAATAGAATATTAGTATATACGTAATACACTTGGTGCAGTTAATATGTATTTCACCGCATGGATTTGACGTATTATGTACAAGAAATATATTTTTTTGGTTTTTTTGTTCGAATGAGCCACAAAGATAATATAAGTTACAAATGGGGACGGGGAAATCGAAACTGAGACATATTGCACACATGCTCTCAGTCTTAACCATTAGGCCAAAACCTCATTAGTTACAAGAACTAAATTGTACTCCGTAATGTGCAATATTATGTACTACTTTGTATGTAACAATATATTTCAGAGTTTTGTCTTCTTTAAGTTGGGTTGGATTGGCCTGTATAGTATACCAACTTATGCCCCATTTAGTTCTCCTAATATGATTTGTTCTGGTCTGGTCAAATCTAATCTGATCATATATGATCTGATATGGTCTAGTCTAATCTAATCTGATCTAAACTTAATTTTTTTGATCTGATATGGTCTAGACTTATTTTTCTTATCTGATCTGGTCTTGAACTTATTTTTTCTGATTTGATCTATTTTTTTAAGTGTAATCGCCCGTAAATTTTTACTCCGTAGATTTTATAAATGTATTTTAACGTATAGTTATTTATATTTAAATACTCCGTAGATTTTACGAACTTTAGTACTCCCTCTGTCCCTTATACTCGCACCACTTTTCTTTTCGGGTCGTCCCTTAATATTTGCACCGCTTCTATAATTGAATTTATTTATCAATATTATATTTTTTTTCTTACACTTACCTACTAAACCACTTACACCCCTACTCCCTACAAAAAAAATCATTTAAAAATTTACATCCCCTATTCACCACTCCCCACTCCTTTCACATTTTCTGCTAACTATATTAAAAAAAATCCCACTATCAACTACTCCCTCCGTCCCGGAATACTCGACCCGGTTTGAACGGCACAGAATTTAAGAGACTTGAATTGACTTATTTAATTTAATAGGAAGTAGTTGATAGTGGGGTATTATTTTAATGTAGTTAGTGGGAAATGTGTAAAGGGGTGGGGTTGGGGGAGAGTAGGGGTTGAATTTTTAATTATTTTTTGTATGGAGTAGGGGGTAGGTGGGTTAATAGGGGTGGAGTGAGAAATAATATAATATTTTGATAGAATATTTCCATTTTTAGAAACAAGTCAAGTATTAAGGGACGGCCCAATAAGAAAAATAGATCAAGTATTCCGGGACGAAAGGAGTAATACTTATTAAATTAATAAGTCAATTCAAATATCTTAAACTCTAAACCGATAAAAACGATACAAATATTAAAGGACAGAGGGAGTAATACATTTCTGATATTGGAATTTACTTCCTAAGCTACTCCAGTTTTAAACCCAAAAGAAATGTGTAGACAATCTATGGTTCCAAAAATTTGAATGAATCGGCCACATGATAATATGCAATCCAGTGGATACGGAGTACTCCGTAATTAACAATAATAGTAAGAAGCCAAAATGAGACAAGACAAAAGCTAAAATACAAAGGAAATAACGACACGCGTTATTTGGAGCGCGTTATATGGCTTGATAAAATGAAAAAGTGTAGTGGATTTTTGTCAAACAAGGATTGAGTTGAGGATTGACCTGTAAAAAGGAAGTATCATCACGTGAACGTACAAAAGTCTACCCACCTGCAAATCTGCTACCCATTAGAGCGTGACTATCCTTATGCTAATCATAAACCAATGAGTACCCTTTATTTTATTTTTTAAAAGAAAGATACAACAATACTTAGGATGTATCCTAACTTATCTAAAAATATACTCCCTCCGTCCTATATAGGTTCGACTACTCCGTATCTATGTATTGCTCAATTTCTTGGTGAGTCTGTATTCGATGACTTAAGGCGGCAACATAATCTGATGTGTAATTGACTTTCCTATAAATATTGCGAGAAGATATACTATCAAAATTATTCAATAGTTGTTTGACATGTTGCATCAGTATCTGTATCTTCCGCGGGAATAGATTTTGTCCTGCAAAATATTTATGATTAATAAATTATCACCATCAATGAAAACATGTCTGTGTATTTTTTCGATGGCTAATAGAAGACCATTACGAAGAGCTATTGCTTCACTACGAAATAAAGTGGAGATTCCAAGATTATAGGTTCGACTAACAACGTTATTTCCTGGGTGCTCCTTAATTACTACACAAGTTGTTCCCATAGTTGTTATGAACTGACCCATCAAAGTTGATTTCCACAATACCTAGGGTCGAACGTGTCCAAGCAACTCGTATGGTACGAGCAAACTTCAAAGGAGTGTTTTATTAATGTTAATATCCAATGAATCAAGACGTGTACACACATTACATTATGTAAAGATCTTGAAAGCTCTACTATATATTCTCACCGAGGAGACAAGAGATTGTCTGTAAATGTGAACAATACGTGTTTTCCAAATACTCCAAATAGAAGTTAGGTTATGATATTTTTAGCCGGTAAGATTACATTGTTATGGAGTTCACGGAAAAGAGTAAGAACATAAGAAGATCTAAGATGAGTGCCAAGCCATCGAATTGAAGCGTTTGCATCCCAATATTCTCTAACAACAGAACAATGCAAAAATAAACGGTCTTGGTTTCTCCTGGAATAGCACAAAAAGGCAACTATTATGAATGTTAATATGAGGATAGGATAAATTATCCCGGGTAGGGAGGTCGTTTTGCAGTAATTTCCAAACATTTTTTTTAGTTTTGGAGCAATATCCAGCTTCCATATCCAAGAAAATTCCCACTAAAATTATTTGGCCATTAGAACACGAGCATATACAACCGAGTTTACCGCGATGGGGTGTTATCGTTAAAGTAGTGGATACCATTTTGAAATTTTACTTACTTCCTCTGTTTCATAAGTATTGTACCATCTTGTTTTTTACACTATTCACACTAGACATTTTTTTTTTTTTTTTTGTGATTTATATCTAAGAAAAAATTGTAGTAATGCGAGATCTTGTTATATTCGTATCGATAATTCGAGATATTGAGAGTGAAAGTATGAATTGAAAAAGGTAAAGTCAGCTATAGTGTACCCCGTACTATTTAAGGAACATGGGAAGTATGAGGGTTTGATAAGGGTAATGATTCAACATTCAAGTAGCAATAAGCATTAGATCCCGCGCGTGCAAAAAAGTTTTCATAAACAGTTTTTTACAAAATATTTAACTGAATATCCCAAACAACTGTATAAATATAAAGTTTTGAATATAGTCATTTAAATTTATTCATCTAATATGATAATATGTAATATGCTAATGTGACCAACATATCCAGTGAATATGTTTTACATATTAATATACCGATTTGACTAAAATATTACCAAAAAATATTTAGCATAATTATAATTGCGTAATATCTATTATTGTCATAATTTATAAACTAATATTTTCCTATACATAAATAGTTTATAGAAAAGGATAGATAATAAAAATAAAATAAAAAATATTTTTTTTTGGAAAATGGTTTTTAGCGGGAAAATTTTGCACCAGGAAGTGACATGTGTCATTCCTGGTGTTTGTTTTAGTATAAAGTAATAGATACGGAGCAGTAAAGTTTAAAACAATATAATATGTACTACTCCCTTCGTATCTTTTGTTCTTTACGTATTCCATTTATGTTATCCCATTTTGTTGTTTGCATTGAGAATCTTTTCATCTATCTTATCACATAAATTAATATCCTCAATATCTATCTATACCATATATTAAAAGGCGTTTACAAGAAAGTATACGTGGCACGTGACGCTCTGCTTATGGATCATATACATAAAAAAAAGTCAAACATGGTCTAACATATATAAGGTTTGAACCCCTGACCTTGAATTTAAATAATAAAGTTTTTACCTCTAAGCTATCCCATGTTTCATGATATCGTATATATATATATATATATATATATATATATATATATATATATATATATATATATATATATATATATATATATATATATATATATATATATATATATATATATATATATATATATATATATATATATATATATATATATATATATATATATATATATATATATATATAAAAGTACATGTGGATGTTATAATGTGGTAAACCGGGGCATCGCCCGTGCCTAAAAACTAGTTCTATATAAAAAAAAAAGTGCAAAATGATTATTTTTAATCAATTAAATTCATTGACCATGTAATCTCTCACACTTTCCATTGCGACATTAAATCATTCACATTTTCCCAATGTTGAATTTTAGATAAAAATGAAAACATCATAAATAAATGTAATTTGCATTGTAATTTAGTAAAAGAAATCTAAATCTACATTATTAATAGTTAAATCGCATGCATGAATAAGTATGATACCTAACGTAAAGAACAAAAAGTGTTGGAGGGAATAGTTACAATCCAACCGCTACTTAATTTTACCGAACATTTATACTAGTTACCTACTTACCTGCTACTTTGACATCTAACCGTTATTTGCTACTAGTTCACCGCTACTCGCTACTCAACCTCTACATTTATCTGCTACCACTAGCTTTGTCGTACATTATGGAGTATCAAGACTTTTTCTTTGCTCACATGCTCAAAAGATACAATCACGCTTCGTTGTAAAATTTATGGTAGTACCTTTCACGTGGTACAATCGTTTGTACATAAGAAAATTGTCATAGATCACTACCGACTACATAATTTGAATTAGAATTACTGTAGACAAGTACTCCTTATGTTTTTGTATGTCGTTGTTTTAATGTTTTATTTAGCTTTGACATTTCAATATATATTTTTTTATAAGGGAAGAAAATCTAGACGAACAACCTGAAATCATCATTTCGATCGGATGAATTACAAAGACTCCGAGTAAGTTAGATGAAGAATGGAGAGAACAATGAAATACCCCAACCCCAGTTACAAGTAAACTTGGTGAATGGATTTCAAAGATAGAAGTGGTGAATAGACGTACACTTTAAAACATTTCAATCAAAAGTGAAATCTCATACTTTATAGATAACGTTATAGGAAAAAGCATACACAAAACAGTCATGTTTTGATTCCCATCGGCCGGTGACACATATTTTAGAATGTTAATGCTCAAAGTATGAATTGAAAACTAGGCGAAAGGAAACAAAAACATCTTTTAGAACAAAGGTAGTAGATCTAGTTACCTTATATGGAGTAGTGACCTAACACAGTACCAAGGATACACCTAGAGTAGAAATTGTCGCAAGATCCGAATTTGATTTTTATTGGTAGCATGGACGGACTAGAGTTAGATATGTGTAATGAAGGATACCTTTTAACTCGAGATTGTTTTCCTTTTCAGTTGTTGCGATCTTAACCTAAGATTGTCAGAATGAGTCAATATTTGGGATGACAATGAGTCGGATCGACTCGAATTATACGAACTCATACATGACCTACCAGTACCACATACTATTTAGACTCAGATTTTTTTAAGTTGGATTTAGACCCATCTTATATTTATCGGGTTTGTGTCGTATTATTTTGCCTTGGATCGGGTCAGACTGAGTCGGGTTCGGATTATTTTAGCAATCAAAATCACAAAAATATGAGTAACGTAATTTTAATATATTTGTTGACGAGGTGACAATATGTAGTAATCGGATTCGAGTCAGATTTGTCGAATTTTACACAAACTCCACATTCTACGGAATTTTCACTTTTTTGGATTCAACTCAGATTTTTATGGTCGAAAGGTTAAGATTGGATTGTAATCCCAGATCAATATTGTATGGACTATATGCTTATTATGGTAGATCTCTGACTTTCTATACGAAATATTGTATTTTTTAATTAATGAACAAGTGCAAATTAAGAAAGGGTGGAATAAAATATCTCAATTGTGCCTTAATTGCTTTTTTTTAATACTTGAGGGGACCTTTATTACATCTTGTATCAATACCAAAATCATTTTCCTAAAGTGTGCATAAAATATTATGCGCAAAATATGAAAAACCAAATAAAATTTCAATAAAAAGGAAAAAGACAAAACAAATAACAATATTCAGTTAATAGTCAATTTGTTTCCAACAAAATATAGTCCAAATTCTAGTGTTCACTGGCCCACTTTTCCAAAACAATTAAAATAAATCACCTAAAAAAAATAAAAATAAATCAAAACCTAACTAAAAAAAACAAGTCAAAACCTTCCAAAATGACATTAAATACTCCCACCACCTTTCTCCCGCAAAATAATAAATTAGAATCCAATGCCAAACACACCGTAATAACTTCCGCAGTTATCATTTTCTCTCTCCTCTTTTCAACAAAATATTTTCACTCCTCAGTCCAAACCTCCGATGACTTTTTTCTGATATTATTTATTCTTTAGCCCCTCAACTTTGTTTTATTTATAACCATGCCCTCCCGGCAACTTTCGCCGCCATTACCGCCGCACCAGGCTATCTCTCCTCACCTTATCCCTGTTCTTGCCGTCGCCGGGGCCGGAGTTTTTTCTCTCATCATTGTTTTTTTCGTTCTTTATCGGAAGCTTAAGCTTAGTCGCCGTACCGCACCTGTTGATGAGGATAGAGAAGCTCATCGCCGTCGAGAAAGTTTGCCGGAGCTCCGGCGTTTTTCGTTCTCTCTGCTCCGTAAATCCACCGCTTCTTTTTCTATGTCTCAACGCCTCGGGCAAGGCGGGTTTGGTTCTGTCTACCGCGCCACCCTTCCTTCTACGGGAGAGAATGTCGCTGTGAAGGTTATGGAAACTTCTGGAACTATTCAAGGCGAACGTGAGTTTCACAACGAACTTTCGCTTGCTAATCGCGTTATCTGCACTGTTGGATCGCCGTACCTTGTTTCAGTCCTTGGTTACTCGTGCGGCGGAGGAAGGCGAAGCCGGAGCGGCGGCGGAGGTGGTGGAGGAGGAGAGAGAAAGCTTCTGGTTTACGAATTAATGGTGAATGGAAGCTTGCAGGAGAAGCTATTGGACAGTAAATGTGTGGAGCTTTCGGTTTGGGAGAAGCGGTATAAGGTAATACTAGATGTAGCTAGGGCACTGTATTATTTGCATTATGATTGTGGACCAACTCCCGTTGTTCATGGTGATGTGAAACCTAGCAATGTGTTGCTTGATGAGGAATTTAATGCCAAACTGGGGGATTTTGGGTTGGCTACGATTTTGGATGGAATTGAGAAGGAGAGAGATGATGAATTTAGGGTTTTGGTTCAGATAGATGATGATGATGGTGATTGTGAGGGTAATGATGATAATAAGGTGAAATTGGAGGAAGATATTGGGTCAATTGTCGAGGAGGAGGTGGAGACTGAGAGTGTGGTTACGACGGTGGAGCAGTCACCGACGACGGTGGGGAGTAATTTGATGACTTCGCCATCGGATGGGTTCGAGAGGGCGAGTAGTTTGCCGGAGAGTTGGGTGGATAAGATGAGTGTTGAGAGTGGGAAGATAGGAGGGAAGAAGAAGAATGGGGGTTCAGGAAGGGATTATTGGTGGTGGAAGCAGGATAACGGTGGTGGTAATGGGGGTGTTGGTGGGTCAGAATCAGGGAGAGTGAAGGATTATGTGATGGAGTGGATTGGGAGTGAGATAAAGAAGGAAAGGCCTAAAAGTTCTGATTTGATTGGAGGAGAGAGAACTGCTTCTGGTTTGACTTGTAATGACGGTGGTGGTGATAAAATTGAGGGGAAGAAGGTAAAGAAGAAGAGGATGGATTGGTGGCGGGTTTCAATGGATGAGGATAAGTTTAGGAGGAAGAGAGAAAAGAATAGGAGGCCAAGGGAGTGGTGGAAGGAGGAGTTCTGTGAGGAGCTGACTAAGAAAAGTAAATGCAATATCAAGAAGAAGAAGACAGGGGTGAAATCGAGTGGCGGAGGTGAATTGTGGTGGCAAAGGGATGAAGATTTTGTTGCCCCTGAGAGGAAGAAGAGAACGAAAAGTAGGGGTAGTTTAGGAAGCATTGATTGGTGGTTAGATGGTTTAAGCGGTGAGCTTCGGGGTGGCCGGAGACATAGTCAAGATTGGGCGAGTGGGGAAATACCCAAAAGTGGTGGGATTAGTAGCACACCTAGTATGAGAGGGACTGTATGTTACATTGCTCCTGAGTATGGTGGTGGTGGTCAGATATCAGAAAAATGTGATGTATATAGTTTTGGTGTTTTGGTATTGGTCATCATTTCAGGCCGTCGTCCATTGCAAGTATTGGCTTCTCCAATGTCAGAATTCGAGAGGGCGAATTTGGTTTCCTGGGCAAGGCAGTTGGCTTACAATGGCAAACTCTTGGACCTTGTAGACTCCTCAATTCAGTCATTGGATAAAGATCAAACTATGCTATGCATCACAATTGCACTCCTCTGTTTACAAAGATCACCTTGTAAGCGGCCTAGCATGAAAGACATTGTAGAAATGTTGACCGGGGAAGCCGAGCCACCCCATTTGCCATTCGAGTTCTCTCCATCACCGCCTTCGAATTTCCCCTTCAAGTCAAGGAAGAAGGCCCGGTGAGTTTTCACATGTTTTTAGTAGTAGTAGTACTGTTTGATTTTAATCTAATGTCTAGTATCATTTAGTTGACAATAGAACAAACTGTTGCCTGTGTATGACATTTTTCGATGTAGTCATCTTCTGTAGATAATAATGAAAGGAAATTGAATAAAGGGTGGAAAATCTTCCTTAATTTCAGTCCAAAACTTTTACTTTGTTGTTATGGTGCTACTAAAGTTGTTATCTCACTGTAAATTTGACTTTTATCCGAAAATCCATTATTAGGGGTCGATTTGTAATCGTAAAGACCCATAAATAGTGCTAAGAATCCATCACCTATGCATATTTGTGATTGTAAACTGTAAAGTTACTATCTTTCACTTTCCAAGTGGTTAGGACACAATCATCAAGCACATTTCTTTTAGTGCAGGAAGAGTTGGAATTGAGTAACCTGCTTTTTATATATAACAAAACCGACCGGGCCCTGGTTTATTTTCCATTTTTTCTTTTCTGTCTGATAGCCTTTAGAAAGCACAGGTAATCTTTGTGCTACAATATCAATCATGTTAGTTACTTAGTTCAATCTTGGACCCACATTTTGCTTTCTTAGATAACCATAAAGTCTAATTCTTGTTCATTAGCGTAAACTTAAAGTCTTAAACTGTTCTACTTTCTGGTCAAAATGTGAAACTTCGGATGAACTTCAGAATTTTCAGTAGGACATACAGAATTATTTAAGAAATATTTTTTCTGCATACTTATGTGGCTACTGCTGGTGAAATCTAAGTGCAGCTACTTCTCAAAAGCATATTTGCCTGACTTATTGATGGCAGCAGATTGAAAAATGCGAGAAATTAACTTGAGTAGGCGTTTTCCTCTGCTAAACCAAAACTTAACCTTTCTTGAAATTTTGAGTTTCAGCCGCAAGTTTGATTGGGGTTTCCTACCCCTTTCTTTTCTGCTTTCCCCTGCCAACTGACTCCAGGACTATGTTAATCCAATTATCCAAAAAAATACAGTTCATTCAGTGCAAATTTGGATCAAAGCCAGTATAACATTTATTTGAAATCTCAATCCTAAAACTTGTGTTTAATGCTGCTAAGTAATTGACCAGACAAATTTGCATGGTAACTAAGGCTGTGGCTTTTGGTAGATGATTAACTAAGTTGTTCAGGGCCCTAATCTGAGAAAGAACTATTTTTGTGAAATAGAATATCTCTTCAAATGATAATCGTGGAGCAATTGTTTTCTGCTTCCTTTAATTACGCCAGGAAGGTGCTCGTGTGTTTTTGAAAAAGTACCCTTACACCCTTACGGTATCATTTTCCTAGGTAATAATTTGTGAAGAATTTATGTTTATTTGCTATTGTGCTTGTGGAAGCAATACTATCCCTTCCAGTTTACATCAAGCTCACATGGGAAGTGCATAAAACAAGGCTCGAGGTACGATTAAATGGCTGGACATGTGATATGCTGGTTCCTGCTCGAAAGGTCTTAGATCTGGTTTATATGCAATGCTTTAGAGTTAACATTCCTGCCCCCTCCATTTCATTTCGTTTACTAGGCGTATGTATCAATTGAGTAAATTTCGGTAGCCCCCTCAGAAGCAATAATCGTCCAAGACAGGAGTAAAATTTGTGGAAGTATACTCCCTTCTCCACCAACCCCCAACTTGTGCCTCACTTGCAAGTTGCAGCTAATGAGTATTTGTAGTATGCTTGTATCTGTGTGACCAGTTGATCACCAAGTGAGGTGCAAATATGGCAATCCATATGTTGCCCTTTGCTATGGCCAGGTTGCCATACACTGAGCCAGAGACTTGAAGTTTGTGATTGTTGGGTCAGGGTGTGGTGGTGATTGCTCTTTTTAGTTCATTTTCTTATTATGCAACATGTTTTAGTTTTCTGTTTGGTAGGAAGTAGGAACGGGGAAGGATTCAAGGAAATGTGTACTAATAAGTGGTAAACAATATAGGACTGGCACTGGGCAGTGCTATTGCTCGAAGTTATTCATATGGACACACTTCCTTGATTAGAACTAGCTGGAACAGATTGTTGTTACAGTGGGGAATCTATTTACTTAGCTCATTATTGTCTTTAACTTTAGTTGGCACCAGATAAGTGAAATAGAAGGTTTCCCTTGTATATACTCTTAGCAAGACTCCCATGTAGATCTATATATATAGGCAGAGAATAGTATGAAGAGTTCCAGCACCAAAGTAGGACCAGGGAGGAAGTGATAATCTCATGGACTCTTGCATTCTTGTATAAACATCAGCTGATGCTATACTGGAGATTGTGGGGGCTCTATGTCTATCTAGAAAGATCATATCAAGTTGTAAGAAGGCACAGTTAGATACAAGTGGGAGATCCCAAGTAATATGGGGACAATTTAAGGATTGATATAGTAGGTAAACCATGTTGTTTCACTTTGGACTCTTGCTGCAGACCGGGAGCATGCACTCTTGGGTGCACCTACTAGATTGTCGTAATCATGTTCTTTCTCTTTGGATTGTTGCTGACCGGGAACATGCATTCTTAGGTGCAGCTGATAGATTGTCGTAATGGGAAATTACTATGACCAGCAGTGCCACAGCCACTAGTCCTTGGTAATTCTATCATCAGTTGCTTAGTTCTCAACTTCTGATATATTAATGTTGTTGCGGAGATTGTCATTTGGATTGTTACAGAAAGATATGGTATTTCTTAACATGTTGAATATATCGGGGTTGTAGTTTATTATCATGTTAATGCATACAAGGTGAGCTGCTTTTTGCTTTTAACTAGTCATCTTCGGGAATACAAGGCATGGTGTTCTATACATAAGGTTTGCTACTAATGCTCCCCCTGATTATATTAGAGCTCTTATAGCTCAAGTTTAGTTTTCATATCCTAGAAATTTTGTGGAAAACTGCACAAGAGTTGAATTTTTAAAATTTGATAACACAGTTTTGTTAATACAGAATAATCTGCCTGATAGATTTGGCTGTACAACTTTGGATAGTACTGGTGGAAGGTGAACTGTCTTAAATTAGGACAGTGGAAGACTGGCACTACTATAACGGTAAGGAAATACAGAGTAAATGCAAAGTGAACGACCAAACCCAGAAAAACATGGGAGTGATGGAAGGTTGTTGAGCTTTGATTACAGAATGCGATAGCCAACTACCTACTATTAAGTATTAAGATCTTCCTAGGTTCAGTGTTTTTTCATAAATTCTGAGTCTGATTACTGTTGTAAACAATTTCCAGGGGAAAATGCTAATCATGAATAATGGATTAATTAGGAAACTTGAGTTGAAACCTGCATCATTACACCAGTCATTAGTCATTACGCGTAAAAATCATCTCCGGTTACTGAATCATCCAATTACTTGAATGACATAGGGAAGATTGAATTAGGAAATGTACAAATTTTTGTTCGTCAAACCAGACTCTAGTTTCTCACGCCGAGGATCCCATTATATTGCCCATTGTTGTCAATTACTACATGTAGTACTCCGTACTAGTTAACTGGTTTCTTGCTCATATAATCCTTGATGCTAAACTTTCTATAGGTATACTAGCTAAGTTTGTAAAAAAAGTATTCGAAGGTGGTACCCAAGATTTGAGATTGAATCCCGTCCACATCACTCGGGAAAATTAAAGGTAGCTCATTTAATAGAATGCACAGAGAGTTAGATGTACCTGTCTTTTGGCACAATGCCTAGAATGTGGCATATCTCCTACCAACCTACCCCACCTCCTCCTCCTTCAATAAATCCCATCTCTGCTTTAGCCTTAAAACCAACTTCTTCAAAACTTTCACATTTACACATTTCAGAAAATCTGTACTTGAAAAATTATCAATGGATCCTTACAAATTCCTTAAAATATCCCCAAACCCAGATGGCACAATTACCAGACTTACCCCTACCATCTTGGTACCAACAACTGAACAACAACAACAAAATATTAGTAATTCTGAAACTGATGAAGATGATCACACAGTTGTCTCCAAAGATGTACCTCTTAACACAGCCAAGAACACCTTTGTTCGCATTTTCCGACCTGCAGCATTACAACACTACTCAACTAGCAAGCTCCCTCTTATTATTTACTTTCACGGTGGCGGTTTCGTGTTTTACTCAGCTGGCACAGTCTTCTTTCATAAGTCCTGCAACAGCATGTCTGCTGCTATTCCTGCTGTCATTGTGTCTGTGGATTATCGGTTGGCGCCGGAGAGTCGTCTCCCCGCCGCGTATGATGATGCTGTTGAAGCTATCTTGTGGGTCCGGGACCAAGCTTTGAGCTGTGGTAGTGGTGGAGAAGGAGCTGATCCTTGGTTGCAAGAGTTTGCTGATTTTGGTCGGTGTTTTCTGATGGGTAGTAGTTCTGGTGCCAATATTACTTACCATGCAGGTTTGACTTTTACTCTCATTCTTTTTTTTAAACTATTCCAAGTTAGAGTAATGGTCTAATAGACCATTCAATTAGTTTTTAATATCTTACTATACTATAGAGTACCGAGTATTATTATTTATTTATTTTATTCTTTTTGGGTGCAAATGAGCCACAAGGACGAGGATGAGAATCGATTCCAGGATCACCTGGAACCGGGATGGAAACTCTAACCAACTGAGCTATCCATCACTCTCTATCGAGTACTATTATTAATATACACATTTTCACCATATCAAGTTGTTTTACTTACCGAGTAATTGATAGTTAAAGGTACCGTAAAGGGTAAATATTAAAACACCGATGTCTTATTTTGTACTTGTTCCGATGTGGAATATAGTGGTGTCTGACGGAGTTAGCTGAGCCCATTCTCTGTCCTGTAAAGTCAGCAAACATTAGCTACCCTCGGGATTTTTACCGAGGAAATCCCCTCCAATGCTTAAGTAAGACTAATGATCTAGTGAGATAAAGTATAGTGTAGAGAGAGAAGAGTACCAAGTAATGAGGTATTTATAGGGATATATATATAGTCCATCCTCTTAAGTAGATTGTCTGAGAGCTCGAAGATCTGATCTGGAAGTTAACTATTCAAGTTACATACTTTGCCATGGAAGGTCTGGGATTTTGACCTCTGAGAGTAGTGATCAATGATCACACTAGCTACAAGTTCATTTAGCTTGTGAGTTAGGTGTCTTAGCATCTCACCCCTGCCAGGTTGTCCCATACCGTACAACTAGCATTTTAAAATGAAGGCCCGGTCCAATATTAGTGGAGGCCCTGTGCTACTTATCAAAGTTAGGCCCTAAATTCAAATGCCTCATCCATTTTTTCGTGTTGACTAATAGAAATGGAAAAATAAATGTAAGATTTGAAGGGCCCATATAATTCAGGTGGGAATTGCAATCCTTTCGCCCATGATTTATTTTATACAAATGACTATTTTTTCAAATATTGTGGCTTGTGCTGTGTCCCATGTTGGACATGGTTATAGCCAGTCCTGCTTTTTAGAAATTCTAGTGAGTCATAACTCATAAGTGAATGTGGGGATAATGTATAAAATGGGGAGCGTATTGTGAGTCTGAATAATAAAACATAAATAAAAGCTAGTGGAAAGTTCATGTGGCAGAATTATGAGTTTGAGGTTGAATTTAAGTGATAAACTCACCTGCTATGTATAAAATAGAAATGTGACATGTATTAAGTCATGAATATAATCTCTCTTGAGTATTGACAGGATACTAGAATAATTACGGATTAATGTTATTAATTCGGTAGTATGAGAATGGGTACTAAGATTACCATACGTTACCTAATTTGCAAATTTAAATATAAAGAAAAAGTACATTTTCATGTTATATTTTGCTTTTTTGTTCCGCGATTTCGTGATAATAATACTTAATGCAGGTTTACGTGCATTAGATCATGATCTATCACCAATGAAGATCAAAGGGCTAATAATAAATCAAGCATATTTTGGAGGAGTGGAGAGAACAGATTCAGAATTAAGATTAGTCGATGACAAAATCATTCCATTACCAGCTAATGATGTCATGTGGTCACTTGCCCTGCCCGTTGGTGCTGACCGTAACCACGGTTTCTGCAATCCAATGGCTGAGAACACCCACAGTGACAAGATCGGACGGCTCCCAAGCTGCCTCGTCAACGGGTACGAAGGGGACCCACTTGTGGACAGGCAGAAGGAATTTGTTAAAATGCTAGAGTCACGTGGTGTGCACGTGGTGGCCGTATTTGACGAGGGAGGGTTCCATGCTGTGGAGTTGTTTGAGCCTCAACGAGCCCAAGCTTTGGTTGTTATGATTAAGGATTTTATTGGGTCCGTTTCTCCAAGATCCACTATTTAGGGTTCTAAAATTTATGTAATTAAATGTTCTATGAATAAATGGACAATTTAATTGCAATAAATAGTACCATTCAATATTAAATGTATGGTATAATCTAGACTATTTTTTTTGTTTATTCCTTATTTGAATTTTGTTAATTGTAATAAATATTCTATTTATCGATATTATGGACGTTTCAAGTTTTATAGTACTCAAGTAACTACGTAAGTCATGATATATGTATAAAGATGTTGTTTTACTATTTAAGTTATTAGGCGTGCCTCCCCGACTTGATCATGCACAATTCTTATCGAATAGAGTTTTAGAGGGCTTTGATGCACCTACAAATAAATTATCATTTCATATTATATGTAAGAAAATCATATTTATTCTATGCAAAGTTGTGCACCAATAAAAAAAAAAAGAGGCATGCAAAGACATTATACATCACACAACCACACACACAAAAAAGCACAATTACAAAAATATCCAATGCTAGAAATTAGAAATTCTCTTCATATTAATTAGGAAAAACGATGAAATGGTCAACATTATTTGCCTTACTATACTTATCACATTATTTGTGTGGCTGCTTACCATCATCTAATCCGTGAAAAATGCCCAACCTTTGAACTAACCATGCAACTATTGAAAAGAATAAAATACATAGAATTGAACGTGATTAATATATGTTGTGATTATAACATTATTGTATTGTTGCTAAATTGAAAACCATAAATTATTTGAAATTATGTCAAAATTCAATCCGTATGAACACCTTAAGGTCTCACTGAATGACGATGGAACGTTGCATCGTTACAATAAAATGGCTCATATACCACCAAATCTCAACCCTGGCAAGGCAGAAGCAGTGGCATCCAAAGATATCACAATAGACATGGAAAAGAATATATGGGTTAGAGTTTATTGTCCAACCAACTTACCATCAAATGATGATGGATGTGTTGCTAAACTTCCCATCATAGTTTTCTTTCATGGTGGAGGATGGATTGATCATGGTGTGGCTGATATTTTCTGTCATGAAAGTTGTGTTCAATTTGCACGTGATATGCCCGCTATAATTATATCTTTAGAATATCGATTATCCCCAGAGCATAAACTACCAGCACAATATGAAGACGCAATGGATACAGTGTTATGGATTCGACAACAAATGTTAGATCCCAACGGTGAACAATGGTTGAAAGAATATGGAGACTTTTCAAGGTGTTATTTAGGGGGAAGGGGGAATGGCGGTAACATGGCATATAATGCATGCATTAGGGCTGCCGATGTTGATATTAGCCCTTTAAAAATATCCGGGATAATCCTAAACCAACCTATGTTTAGTGGAAATCATAGGACTAAATCTGAGTTAAAGTATGCATGTGATGAGTTATATCCATTGCCAGTTTGGGATTTAATGTGGGAATTGGCATTGCCTAAAGGGACAGACAGAGATCATAGGTATTGTAACCCTATTAAGGATCCTGCCTTAAAAAGTAAGATTGCCAAAATAGGAAGGTGTTTGGTGATTGGATATAGTATGGATCCAATGGTTGATAGACAACAAGAATTTGTTGCAATGTTATTGGGTGGTGGTGCTAAAGTTCATGCTCATTTTGATGTTGGGTTTCATGGGGTTGATTTGATTGATTCTAAACGAAGTTCTTACAATTTGCAACTAATCAAGGATTTTGTTTATTAATTGCATTATTTTTCTTCTTGTTTAATACATACAAGATTCATTTTATTTTGTATTTAAGTGTATGGTGTATATCATTTAGTCGATTTAGGCATGAGGTTGGCGACATTTGCCAAATTCTAGTGTGGAGTTTCTCTCATGGTATTGGTAAATGGTTCTTTCAGGAGAAAGTTTTCCTCCATAGAGCATTGATGTATTTTGCTCCCTTTGTTTATACTATATATTTCACAATAATAATACAGATGTTTCCTTTTCAATTACTTATTTACGTAAAATGATTACTAATAGTCTAATTTTTCAACAGTTTAACACGGTACATATATTAGAGGACCATTTCCAAATCACAATACGTTTAATGTAGTGCCTCAATTTACTTCTTAAAGAAATTTGAAAACTTCAAGTTTGATTCTTAAAATTGGATAACTAGATACGCTAAATGTCAAAAATGGTTTGTAAATTTAACGGCTTTTTCATGAAATGCCCCTGAGGTTTGCAATAATGCACCAAATACCCCTGCGCGTTTCAAAATTCATAGAATACTCCTATTTTTTCTGAACTGTTCATCAAATACCCCTATTATGACTTTCCGTTAGTCATCCGTTAAGTCATGTTTATAATTCACCAAATACACCTATTTATAAACTTTTTGCATAATACACATCTATTTATAAAGTTTTTTGCACCAAATACCCAAACAGCTTATACCATTAATAAATGAATTTGAAGCCCAAAATTGAAGATCAATACATCTGAAAATTGAAGAACAAAACCCATAATATTTTTTTTGGTAAATAAGGCAAATTTTATTACCAAAATGGTAGAAACCAGTTAAGAACAAACCCAAATAACAAGGAAGCAAACAGCAAGGGGAGCACAACCGCATCCCTAACTAAAACACAAAAAAACATTAATTACAAGCCACTCGGACTGCAAAACAACCAGCAAAACCAGGGCAGCAAAGAACAAACAAGCATAAACACAACATCAGCAGCTGGGAAGCAAACCAGTAAGCAAGCAAACCACAGCCTTAACTGGACATCCTGCACACAAGGACTGCACAGCAGCAGCAAAACCAAAACCAGGTGTTCAAAACCAGCCTTAACTGGACACCCTGCACACAAGAACTTCACAGCAGCAGCACAACCAAAACCAGGTCAAACACCTGATACAAAGACCATAGTATTGCACAGCAGCATCAAGCAGAAAGGGAGAGCTTGCAGAGAACCTGCAGAAACCAGAACCTGCAGAATGACTACAACACATACACATCCTTCACCACATACACAGCAGGAGCAACCATGAAACATACACAGCCTTCAAACACAAAAACCCATAATATTGAAGAAGAGAACATTAAATTTTGAGAGTTTAATTCCTAAAATCGAAAAATCTAAACTACAAATTCGAATTCCAGTGTCTACAATCTCTCTCTAATCTACCGAAATTCTGCTGTTTTTCGCCCCTTGCTGCTGCCGCTGCTATTCTATGCTCACGAAGAACTCAGCTCCAAAATCTAAAATAGGAAAAGCAACAAAAATCAAAATCTGAAAAACAAATGTTGCTCCAAAATCTCCTCTAATTTCATATGCTCCCTCGATTTAGTTATGTATTCTCTCTTAATTGTTGCGCTACTCTCTATGTTCTCTACTCTATCTATTTTTGTTCTCCGTCCTTCGTCATCGGCTTAAACCTCCCCTTCTTCATCAAACTTCAATTCACGATTTGAATTCACTAGAAAATTTGGGTTCGATTATTTGGGGATTTGAGTTAGCAATTGATGTTTGATGAAGATGGTTTGAAGAAGGAAAAATTGTGGTTGGGTTCACCATTTTGATACCCAGGAAAAAGAGATGTGAGATTGAGAGGAGAGAGGAGGGTGAGGGGAGAAGAGAAACGATGAAGAAGAAGAAGAGGGGCGAGTATTTAAGAAGGGCCAGAAACAACAGAGGAGATGAGAGGAGAGAGAAGAGATAAGATTTTTTTTTTAAGTTAAAATGTAGAATATTGGGTGAATAAGGGCATAAACGTAAATTAACGTTAACGGAGTACTAACGGCCGTTAAATCCAAGGGCATTTGGTGCACTTTAAGTTTAAATAGGGGCATTCTATGAATTTTGAAACGCGCAGGGGTATTTGGTGCATTATTGCAAACCTCAGGGGCATTTCATGAGATGATGTTTTGCATTTTATGATGCCACGTGTCATGACATCTCATGTCATGTCATCCCATTTAATTGATATTTATTTTTTAACTTTTTTTTTTAATTTTAAAAACCACTATTTATTTATGTTCATCCTTTCTACTTTTCCTCTTTAAATGTTTATTTTCCTTGAAATTAATTTTATTTGTTTCACATTCTAACTTCAATTTCATTACACTCCAAATGAATTATAGCTTATTATTTTTAAATTTCGTATATTCTCGAATATTAAACGCACAACATAACCGTATTTTTAATTAATAAACACGTGAGTCGCACGGGGTAAAATCTAGTTTAAAACTATTACAACATTCCACAAATGTAATTACGATTTCTCTGTCCCTTGCATAAAAAGGTATGGACCTACTTTTGATTTAGGTATGTTATGTAATTCCTATTAATATTTTACTTTTATTCTATTCTTCTCATATGAAGAGAATTTCGACATACAGGCAGACACTCATACAAGTCCACCTATTCAATACTCATATGTATTTTATAATACTCATGCCTATAATTAAACTAATATATATTACCTACCAAAAACCAATAAAGAACCAAGTTTGCTCAATTCTTTTATTTCCCTAATTTATATGCGAAATAAGTTTTTTTTTTTTTTTCCTATGCAAATGAGGGAGAACCCAATATATGTGAAATACATAGTAGTAAGAGTAGTGGGTTCATGATGGCTGTATATCTCTTGGTATTGTCATTTGAACAAAAACGTGTGTTTGATGATTTACTTCATTGCAAATGTATTAACATGCACGCAATTATCTTTACAAAATGTATACAAGTATACAAGTAAAAATTTATTTATCTATTACTAGATTTACTACTATACTACAATAATCAATATGCATATTGTTGTCACTTGTCTACCATGCAATTCTTATAAATTCTTGAGATGATATACCAAATTTTTGTAGTAAAATATTAAGATGTGGTGACAAATAGATTACATCTATCTATAATTCTATATCGATGTACGCGGAGGTATGAGTTAACCATTAACATTCAACTTCGAAAAAGTCATACTTTATATTTTTTTTTTTGTTGCATAAGTGGGAGATAGCTCCACCAAGAAAAACAATAAGAAAGCTACGCTATAAAAGGAAAAACAACATAAAAGAAAAAGAAACTAAAATGCAAAGAAAAAAAAAAATCAAATTGCAGCCCTTCACGCAGCCACCACATGGACTAGCCGAAGAGGTGCCACACCACTAAGGTCCTCCAATAAAACGGTCCGAAGACCCGGTGGGGCCACCTCCATGAGCATGAGCTTGAGCGAGAGACCAACACCGTAATTAGCCAACCAATCAGTTGCTCTGTTTGCCTCCCTATAACGATGATTTCGAACTACTACCTTACACCCATGATTTCGAATCATCTCAAAGACAAATAGTGTGATAATATGGAGAGTTAGGACTCAAGTCTTCTAACAGAATGTTCTACTTTATATCGTTGTAAATACAAAAACATATCTTAAACCATATATTTTTTAGTTGCAATATCTTAAACCATATGGCAAAGTTAGAATAAACATACATCAATTGACTACGCATACACACGAAATATCACTTACGGAGTAATTCTGTTTCTTTTGCCTTCATGAAAACTAGTTTTTTTTTTGGAAAAACTATATCCGAGGAGGTTAACTCAGCAACCTTCGCCATCGTAGCCGATTATCGAAGTCCAAGTGCTTGGAATCGGCATTAAACGTATCCTAAAATCTGATTTTTTTTTTTGTGTGTGTGTGTGTTAGTACCCGGTTCACCCTATAGGTTAATTCGAATTCGGGGCGAATTCTGGATGATGTTCCAGTTCCCTCCCAATTACTATTACGAGGGGTCAAATACGAATTTTCCCTACCAAATTCACCCCCAATCACCCCCAATCACCCCTAAACCAACTCTTCATACTTCTTTCATGATCCCATGATTGAAAAGATCTGAATCCCATGATTGAAAAAGCCAATAAAGAAAAAGCGAAAAAGACCCCATTTCAAACCCAAACTCTTCATACTTCTTTCATGATCCCATCGTAACTCAAATCTCTCTCCCTAAACCCACCACCATGAACGGCGCCGGAGGTGCCGGCGACCAGCCTTTCCCGCCTCACTTCTCTCCTCAACCACCCATTTCCAACGAAGGCGGCGAATTTCTCCTCCGTCTTGTCCAAAACCGCCAACAACAGCAGCAGCAACAACAACAACCGTCTTACCTCCCTCACAACCTTTTCTCACCTTCACCACCTTCTCAAAATTTCTCTCTTGATCCCGCCGTCGCCGCCATCGGACCCTCCGTCCCTGGAAACTTTCCCTACAACCACAACAATTACCACCACCAGCATGACCAGTCTCGCTCTCCTTTCCCTCTCTCTCATCAAACTCAAAACCCCAATTACTCCTATCAAGGGTTTCAACGACCTAATACTCATACGCCATCGATTTTCTCCGCCCCACATCAGCATTTCGATCTCCTCCGCCGTCAGCAACCACCGCAGCAGCAGCATTCCGGTACTGGGTACTTCGGTAATTTCCCCAATACTAGTAATTCTGCTGAAGATGGGAGTTTAAGATTGAAGAAATTGGAGTTGGAATTGAATTTGTTGAAGGAACGTGAACTAGGTTCAGGTTTAGGGACTAGGGGGGTTAATGGGTTTGATTCAAATCGAAGAATTGACCCTAATGTGAATTGGGGTTATGGTTCGCCCGAGCAAAGACGGTCCGGTCCTCCACCGGGGTTTTCGAGCACGCCCGGCAACCAAAGGCGGGATTTTGGCAGTTTGAGCAATGGGCGTGGGGAAATTAGTAGTTCCTCTGGTGAATTGAAGAGGAGTAATCATAGGGGCTTTGGTTCTAATAGTAAGAGTTATGAGAATGAAAGACGATTATCGAGTAGAGATAGTGGAAATGGGCTTAGTGGACAGCTTGAGCACCCTGGTTTGCCTACTGGGAGTAGCCTTCATTCTGTTTTGGCTTCAGATATCGAGTTTTCTTTGCTGAATGATCATGATGAAGGGGTGGATAATGGGGCTTATCAAGATGAAGTTGATGATGTGAGTGAACAACTAGCTGAATCAGTTCTTGAAGAGGATCAAGCTGATACTAGTGCTACGACGAAAAACAGCCGTGATAAGGTATAATCTAGGTGCTCCTGCTTTCATTTATCTTCTGCAATTCAATTTGATTGAGTTTAGGCAAGTTGCAAATTCATACTGCGTCTCAAATGGATAAATGCTTTATAATACTTGGCATTTTTTGTTAGCACCCACTATGCCTCTTTTGGTATTGAGTAACATTAACAGCTATTGATAATGCTGATTTTTAGTTTCTTGAATGCAAACAAGGAATACTCCTAAACAATATCTATCATACTGTGAAACCATCTATGTCTTGTCTTGTAATGAACATTAGGATTGTCTTTTAAGACTGGTTATTCGCTCAACCCTAAATTTTCTCGCTTAGGCATTGGTAATGCTTGATTTGTAGATTCCTGGAAGCGAACATAGCCTCCTAAGTCTCCTATTGTTGTTACCTTTTAAGATAAACAAAGAAGAAAAATGAGATACTTGTAAAAAACATTGGTCTTAAAGGGAAACCCTCTATGTCTTGTACTATTGTTAAACTCCTAAAATGAACATCGTGGTTTTGGTAGAATTTTGTCTCTTGAGACTGGTTTTTCAGCCAATCCATCATTTATGGTATAGGGGACCTGCCATCCAAAGTCAGAAAGGCTCATTTTCTGGAACAGGAATGGGCTAGATGTAAAGGAAAACAAAAAAGGCTAGAAAAAACACTAGATTGTGTATTATGATTCGAAGTGGGTTCTGTTGGAGGAAACTAGTTTTAGGAACAAACGTAACCTTTTAAGGGGTGTTCTCTTCAACTTATAAGACCTTATTTATATAAGTTTTAGGTCTTATAAGTTAGATGAAGTCTTATAAGCTAAATAAGGTCTTATAAGTTCAAGAAGATCCTATAAGTTCCATTAAGGTTTATAAAGTCTCATGAGTTCCAATAAGGTCCTATAAGTTTCAATGAATAAAATATGTAATATTATGATTATTAGTACTACAACAACAACAACAACAACAAAGCTTAGTCCCAAAATGATTTGGGGTGAGATAAATGGTTTGCATAAGATTCGAACCCGCGACCTTCACTTTCAACACTAGATTAGTACTGCAGCCAAAAAATTCATTTGTTCTTTTGGCTGTGGGATGTAATGGACTAAATCAAAATGACTCTTAAAACCTATTCGCTTCCTTTCCATGAAGTAGGAGATGGTCGTCCCGTTGTCTTCCCGTTATCGCTTTTGGGTCAATTGGAAACAACCTCTCTACAATTGCAGGGGTAAGGTTGTGTACACCCGACCCCCCTTATCCCGCTTCTTGCGGGAGCCACTTTGAGGCAATGGGGTAATGATAATGATAATGATGATATGATTATTAGTACCATTATTATATATTTGACTATTACTTACGTTGTTAAATTAAATAAATCATATTTATATTGTTATATTAAAATAATTTATGGTTACTAACTTACGGTTAATAATTATCAATAATACGTGAGTATTAATTACTATGTTATTATTAATTACTATCAATATAATTATAATGAAACATGTTGGATTTTTAAGTCGGATTAGAAGTAGGATTTTAAAAATAAAGTCTTATAAGTACGGAGTAATAATTTTATAATGTTATAAATAATAACATAAAAGACATAATTATTAATACAAGAAGTAAATAATAATTACATTATTAATTTATATTTTATTAATATTTTCTATCAATTAATAAATATTTTAATGGCTAAAAGTTTAGAAATAATCTACTCCTTCTGTCCCATAATAGTTTTTACACTTTCCATTTTCAATCGTCTCAGATTAGTTTTTACACTTCTATAATTCTATTGTGGCAAAGAGCTCACAATTATTTTAATACTCTCTCACATTGCATTAAATAACACTCCACTATCTACTTTTCAATAAAATAATATCCCACTCTCTACTTTTCCAATAAAATATTATTTAATAATCAAACAACAACATATCTCGTAAAACTATGTTTCTTGATAAGTGTCAAAACTATTATGGGACGGAGGGAGTAATAAACTAAGGTCTTATAAGGCCCATAAGTTAAATAAGGTCCTATAAAGTCTTATGAGTTAAATAAGGTCTGATAAATTCAGATAATTTCAGGTCCCATAAATTGAAGAGAACACATATTTGTAGTTGTAATTTATTCCATAACAGTTAGAACTACTTAGGTTCCATTCTATTCATCTGAACTTCACTTCTCTTATTGGCCTTGAACTTATATTATCTTATCTTATTTCCCCTTATCTTATATTATTTTATTGTCCCTTATTGGAAGTTATATAAATGTGTCCTTTGAACTTATTGACCCTTATCTTATCTTATTTTATTAGACCCGAAATAATTGAAAATAAAGTAAACAGAACATTGTTCTATGGTATGCATATTATTGTTTCTTGTTTATATCTTTTGTAGATGTTGGAGATGTAGATTTACTGTTTCTTGTCTTTTGGATCGTAATGGACTTTGTTAAACTATGTGTGCTTATTTTAAGTGATGTAGAAGACGTTTGTTATGTTATGCTGTTTTGCATAAGGGAAAAATTGGAAACCACTAGCATATTTTCCTTTTGTGAGTACTTCTGGGTACTTTACTTGTACGTCCGTCAACTATTTCTTTATTCCACTTAATTTTATGGGAAATTCTACATGGCGACCTCTTAGTTTGGGAAATTCTAGTCTCTTGCATTATAATTCTGATAAAAAGAAAGGATAGAATTAAGCTCTTCTGAACAAAAAGGGTGGAAAAAAACAAAATTGATTTTCATTGAAGTGACCCTATGGTATTGTTTTTTACACTAAGTGCCCTTATTGATGTTTTAAACTACCAACCTAATCATTTAATGACTAATTTCTAACCTTAATCCTAAAAGTACTAACCAATTGATACCTAGTTAACATTTGATGTATCATTTCTGGAAACTGTTTCTGGCTTTGATACATTTATCTATAGTTCATCAAGTACACAAAAATATTCGGAATACTCCCATTCAACAAATTGCTATTGAAATCCAACCATAACAAGCTCTTGCAACCCCCCAAATCAGGTGGGACTTCTCCGTAAAACGAGTTATTTGATAGCTTGAGGATGACAAGATTATTTAATTTACCAATCCAGGATGGAATTTTGTTCCACTCGACCTGTAGCTCGACAACGAAATCCAGTTCAAGTTTGTGCAGTTCATCAGACCAGAAGGGATGGTAATAGTCAACTCAATGTAGTGTAGAATCCGATTTTCGAGTGCTCGTACGTACATAAGTTCGGTAGGGATATCCCCTTCCAGCTTGTTCATCCACCTAATCAAGTCTTTAAGGTGAGTAAGAAAACCCAATCTAGGTGGGATCTCCCAGTGAGATAATTGAAGCTAAGATCAAGTGAGACAGGATGAGAACAATTACCTAGAGTAGGTGTTATTGGGCCAATGAGCAAATTGTTTAGAAGGTAAAGCCCTTTTAAAGTACTAGGTTTTCCCTCAAAGTTTTGACAAATCCCAGGTGGGATTTCCCAGAAATGTTATTAGAGCTCAAATCCCCCTATTCTAAGCTACCAGGCACATATCGAAGATGTGAAAACATAAAGAGTAATCTTTCAGAAGAGAACACGGTGGTGGATTCATTCACATATCAGAGAATGGGAGCAGATTCCTTCTCTCCGAAGAATTTTTTTTTATCTTCACAGCATTCTTTTGTGCAGTGAATCAGTTGGACTTGGACCTAGATGTCGATGATATGCCAGAATCATCAACAAATGTTTACTAGGGATAGGTTAGTAATTTTAGGATTAAGTTTAGAATTTAGTCATTAGATGGTTAGGTTAGTAGTTTAGAACACTAACATGGGTTAATAAACAATACCATAGGGTCACTTTAGAAAATAAGACCTTTTTTGTTTCTACCATCTACAATTTCCCAAAATAAGAGGTCACCTTGTAGAATTTCCCTAACTTATTCTGTTTATATTAGTCACTTTATTTTCCACCCACAGTTCGTTTGTTCATTAAATCATTGACTGCTCAAATTTTGAACTCAACTGTTGTGCTTGCAATTAGGACTTCAGAAAAGATGCTAGAGGGAAATGGATCCTTTCGCAAAGGATAAGGAACACCAGAAGGACGATTGAATGTAGGAAAGACATAGACCGGTTGGATGCCCCTTTTCTTGCAATTTACGAGTCTCTAATACCAGCAGAAGAGGAGAAGGCAAAGCAAAAGCAGTTGTTGACATTGTTGGAGAAGCTTGTTTGCAAGCACTGGCCTAAAGCTAAGCTTTATCTGTATGGATCATGTGGCAACTCTTTTGGAGTCTTGAAGAGTGACATTGATGTCTGCCTTGCCATTGATGATCCATATCTCAACAAGGTTGTAATGTTGGTGAAACTGGCTGAGATTCTAAAGTCATCAAATCTCCAAGATGTGCAGGTAAATCCTGTAAATACTAGCAACCAAAATTCTGCATTGTATTTGTATTGGTTTCCTTATATTCTATCGGGTATGGTTTATGCTAGATGATTTATGCTCTCATGAATTGTGAATTCTCCTTTGTGAGTTATGGACATTTCTATGGAATTTAATTTATTTCTATTTTCTCGTGGGATTGATTGCTTGTATGATTTTGGATCATAATAAAATTAACATTTCTGAAGTTATTGATCACAGCTACATTATGTCAATAACTTCATCAATAGGAGCATACTGACGGTTACTAGCTCTTATAATTGGAGTGCATATCACCCCTCATACCCTGCTTTTCTCTGCTACATTGAAATGGGTCCTTGTTTAGCGGTTGGATCTGAATTCTACAGTTGAGCCTACAATGAACTTTTTTCTTGAGGCAACGCTCTTAGGCTCGTTTTCATTTATCTTGAATGTTCAAATCACTCCATCTGTGATGATGCCATTGAACCATAAGCAAAATACAGTGCAATAGCGTAGTCAAGGAAACCAAAAGACAGTTGTTTGGGTTTAAAACTCAACTTTGGTGGTTTCGCTCGTATAAAAGTTTGAAAAGCGCTAAACAAGGAATTGAAGACATGATGGGACCACTGTTTTGGAAATAGCTGTATTTTATTTAGGCTAACTAGTTGGGCAAGATGATAAAAGTACATCAAGCTGGACATAATTCTTTTCTCCCCTGGGTTAATTTGAAACAGAAGTACTCCGTATTAATCTGCATTATTCTCATTTCTAATGCTGCTTGCCTCCGGTACGAAACAGTTTTTTATGGTTCAATTTTTTTGGTTAAATTTCTGATTACAGGCACTGACACGTGCACGGGTTCCCATAGTGAAGCTTATGGATCCAGTGACAGGAATATCATGTGACATTTGCGTAAACAATGTTTTGGCCGTTGTAAATACAAAGCTACTTCGAGATTATGCAGAAATTGATGGGAGACTAAGGCAGTTGGCATTTCTTGTAAAACACTGGGCGAAGTCCAGAGGAGTCAATGAAACTTACCAGGGAACTCTATCTAGTTATGCGTGAGTTGCCATCCATAAATGGTTATCCGTTATCTTGTGATGTGATTGATTTTATCTGTATTTGCATATTTCATGTATTGGCCATCACAGAGTATTCTCTCTATTGCATACGGAGGGGGTGGGTTGCTTTTGTCTTTAGTTTCTTATTGACACTTGAATGATATTTGTTGCTGTGATTCAATGATAAAATAGGCCATTCAGAGTAACCATGTGAACTACCCTTTAGAGATTCAAGTTCAACAGCTCTCATATTGCATATAACTTGCTTATTTTGTCGGGGGGTCGGGGGGGGGGGGAGAGTTTCTGAGACCACTCTGCAATTTTCGATTGATTTCACCTTTAGTTCTTTTCTTATTCGGATGTGCTTTAATTTCTTATGCAGGTATGTGCTGATGTGCATTCATTTTTTACAGCTGCGTAATCCTCCCATCCTTCCCTGCTTACAGGTAAAGGGTCTCTTTTTATGTTTTTTTTAAATTGCTTCGTTTTGGCGCTTTGGTATGTGCTTTTTTTTAAAGGTGCATTTTAAGATTTTCTTTAAAAGTTGGCTTGTTCGTGGTAGTAATTTAAGGATTGGTGAATAATAAAGATGCTTTGCAAAGGTTTCTTGTTTGGATATGCTTGAAGGATAACGTGATAACTTGAGTCGATATCATGAAATCTTGACCCTTTGTCACTAGTGAGTCATATTGAAGTAAATTTGTGTTTTTAATGATACTTGTAGGAAATGGACATTTGTTTTCACTCCGTGTTATCTCCTTCATATGAGTAATACTGTGCATTTGTGGAAATATGTGCATAGCAAACAATTTTTATTTGCTCATTCTACCCCCTTACATACCCTATTCTCTTACATGGTGCGTGCCTTAGTTTCTGCTATTCTTAAGTGTGGGTAATGTGTTGTAGAAAAATAATTTTACTTGAATTGGGGGCAGAAGAAATCGGATGAATTTGACTCTGAGTGCAAACTCTTTACACTAGCTCTATTTCTTTGGTTCAAAATGCAAGTGTTTGGAGTGTCAATAGTTCTGATTCTTCTGAATCTCGTACTTGTAATTCATTTCTTATACATCTTATGGCTAAAATGTGAATATTATTTTCTTTTTCCCTTTGAAGTTCTTTGTAGAAGTCCAGATTTCTGGCTAATGACTAAGCTTTTACACGTATTTATGTTCTTAATGAAATAAGTAGCCAATACCCGTCATGTTGATAGGGCCCCTATAAAAAGGTATCTTATGTGTTCTTTGACTTTCTGATCATTGTGATCAGACTCTTCAGGATCTTTTCCAAGTAACGGCAGATTTTGAATATACACTTTCTTATATGTACACTTGTTTGCAGTAGTGTTTTACAGTTCTTTGGAGGATTAGAGGAAATTCCACTTTTCCGCTTGATGTTTGCGGTTCTGATTGTGCTTTGCCATTTATAGGTGAATCAAATGCTAGATTTTTGTAGTACTGAGATATTCCAGTAGAAGCTTATTTTGGAGTAAGATTACTCATTTACTCCTATGGACTTTTTGGGGTCTTTATTCTTCACAAGGTGATTGTTAGCCGACCCCAAATCATTTGACTAAGGCTTTGTTGTTGTTGTTATTCTTCACAAGGTGATTGTTCTTTGGTGTTTAGAAGGATTTTGTGCTACTTTTGCATTTGGGTTCTACTTTTGTTTGAAACACCTTTGTTGTCTTTATACATGTTAATATGTTATCATCTTGAAAAGTTTCTCACTTCGGATCCTGAATAAACCACCTGTAAGATCTTGTAGCAACAGGGTATCTCTATTTTATAAGGGAACTCCTGAGGTCATAAACGTAAATGACCTTTTGGTGTTCCCCATAGACTATGATATCCTTAATGATAATTCAATAAAACGAATTGCATTAAATTTTTAAAAAATGGAAAACTAATTTGAGGTGATTAGTCAAACAACAGAAAAGTAATAACAGGGAAGTCAAACAACAGAAAAGTAATAATTCAATAAAGTAATAACAGGGAAGTAATGAACTCTTTAATGCCCGTTAACCAATTAGGAAAATTGATTCAATCTCTGCTATTTTCATGCGGGGAGCAATTTGATTGGGAAAAAGACAAAAAAAGATTATTCACTAACAACTATTCATGTTTGCGATCTTTAATAGCATTAGTATCCCAAATCCCAATTTAGTACAATAAAAAAAATCAAAGATAATATCTCATATTCTAATAGCAATTTGCAAAAAGTTCTCTATCTTTGAAAAGTGATTAAACAAAAAAAGTTTAAAGCATGCTAAATTTTATCCGGAATTGGTTACAGTTAATTACTGAAGAACTTATATTTTCCAAATTTAAAACTTATGTACGTTATATGATTTATTTGATACTTAATTTTTATTAATGTTTATGCAACTTTTTTAAATTGAATTTTCTATTATGTAAATTCCTGATGTAATTGACGCACTCATAAATCACTTGGGAAGTCTGAGTGATAAGGCAGATAGTTAGAGGGAAAGTGGAATCAGGAAGACTATAAATAGATGAGGGTAGGAAGGGAGAAGGATCATGAGAAGAATTGAGAACTTATTTTGAAGAGCTTCAAGTTTCTCGAATACTTGACATCTATCTTTCATCTTCTGTAATTTGAGCATTAGCAATCCCAATCACCATTTTTAGCTTTTCAATGTTTTCTTTATTATGCTAGTTCATAACAGCACGCGTAGAATGTAGCATATGTAACAATTCACCATATGTAGTGGGTGTGGTCTGGCAGTAGGGGTCTCTGATGAAGCCAGAACGGATTTTCTTTTTTCAATTTCTGCTGTCTTCAATTATTGCTCCCCTCATTTTTGCTGAAAACAAATTGAGGAGAAATGTTGTGACTGGTTTAAACTTTAAACCAGTGTTTAAAAAAGCGCGCTTAAAGCTCGCTTAAGCGCTGAAGCTCGAAGCTCTAGGGCAAAGGGCTTAATTAGGTCTGAGCGAAGCGTTTGTGAAAAAGCGTATGAAGCGCGCTTGTTTGAGCTTCATTGAAAATCTTCTTTTTTTAAAAAAAAAATCACGTTAAAAGCTTTTTTTATATGTTGTTATTGTCTATTGGACCACATCGTATTAATCCTTAACAATAGAAAGTGGGCAAAGAGTCGAAAAGAAAAGAAAAAAGAAGAAAAAAAAGGAAGATGCCATATTCTTTTGAAAATAGCAGTATATTTGTTTCCTAGTGGATATTACATGATAAACACTATGTTATATGCTTTATTTTGTTAAAACAAGGAGCACTAGGGAAGAAAATCTGATGTTTATGTGTTTTTGTGGTTATTTTAGTAAGATATATATCCATAATGGTAAAGAAACCTTGAATTCTTAAAAAGTGCGCTTCACTTCGATGAAGCTTGCGCTTTACGCTTAAGCTCTAGGACTCATATCGCTTTAGTGCGCTTTGCGCTTTTTTAAACACTGCTTTAAACAACGAATATGTTTCTAGTAACGGAGAATACATTGCACTTGTGTAGCTGTATAGCCTGTATTCTGTGCTTCAACAGCAATAACAATAAGATTCATCGTGGATTCTGCTGGTGGTGGATGGTTCTGTTGAAAGTATATTCTGTAATAGTAAGAAGAGAGTAGACACTTTTTCGATTTCTCTGTGTTGAAACCCAATGTTACCCACATGTGAGTTGTCCCATATTGGAGAAAGAGGAGAGAAAATTCCAACTTATAAGCTTGAGGAGTTACTCCCACTATTGCCAATTGGTTTTAGTGTGGAACCTCTGTTGGGCTTATAAGTGGACCAATCTCTCCACCTTATTGGGTTGCTCAGAGCCATTTCATATTGTCTGAAATTTAACACTCTGTGATGCTGTCTTTTGCTTTGAGTGTGTACTATGATGCAGTGGTTCTCAAGTTATGGTGCTTGTAGTTACCCGTATTCATCTTGCTTTCTTGGGTTGCCTTTGTCAAACTTATGCTGAGGAAATGTTCCCTTCTTTTACTAAACATGCCTTTCTGCGATTATTATATAACTTCTGGGGTTCTGTGAGAAAAGAGGGATTGAAAATAAGGTGTTTTCATAATTTTTTTCTGTCAAGTTCTTGATTGTACCTGCCTTGGAAATTGATTGTCACAGGCTCAGTCACTAGTGCTCAATGTACTCTTGACTTGTATCAAATGATAGCATGGACAGCCTCTTCTTTGTTCTTATTGATATATATTTCAAAGATTTATGACCATGTCCCTGTGTTTTCTTTTTTTTTCTCTTGCAGAGAATGAAAGCAACATACGCAGTGACTGTTGATAATATCGAATGTGCTTTCTTTGATGAAGTTGAAAAACTGCGAGATTTTGGAGCCAGAAATAACGAAAATATCTCCAAGTTATTGTGGGGGTTCTTTCATTATTGGGCATATTGTCATGATTATCCAAATCATGTCATATCCGTTCGCCATGGCTATATCCTCAGGTGAGATGAATATCGAGTATTATTTTCAGGATCGTATAAGATGGATTTTTCTGTAAACAACTTATGATGGACTATGGTTGCTGCTTCCAATCTATCTTTACTCTATAAACCATATCTGGTGGACTTCTTCCTTGTTTACTCTGTCCAGTTATTAACATGTCAAGGAGAAACTCCTTATTAATTTGTTATCTTTCTCCATCTATCTTTGAGTTTGTTTTGAATATAAGTTGAATATAAGTTGATAATATTGTTCACTGATTGACTTTACACAATAAGCTTTGTCTCGAGTTAAAGGCTAAAGACTAAGGGAATGTTTGTTTGGTTTTGGTAGGAAACAAGAGAAAGATTGGACAAGAAGAGTGGGAAATGATCGTCATCTAATATGCATAGAAGACCCGTTTGAGACATCCCATGATCTAGGACGAGTAGTAGACAAACGCAGCATAAAAGTCCTACGGGAGGAATTTGAACGAGCTGCAGAGATCTTGCAGAACGATCCTAATCCTTGTGTAACGCTTTTTGAGCCTTATATCCCTGGTTGAGTGAGTCCCCTTCTCTCTGTCCGTTCTGCATGTGTTGTTGTTGCTTGTAAGTACTAATTAGGGTTTGTATAGCGGCATTGCTTTTGAATTTGGCTAATGCCCGGTAATTTAGGGCATATCTCATAGGCCCTCCTAAAGGTGTAGTAGTCATATTCTGTAAACCTGTGGTTTCTTCACAATCTAATCTGAAGCTTGCCCTTGTTCAGTCTTCTTTGAATCTCGTTTTCTTATATAAGGAAGCTGTGATTTCTAGTTTTTATTGTTTACTTTTTCTTATAATTTGAAGCAAGGGCCTGTTTTTCATTTTTTTTTTTTTGATAATTTGTAATCTTTATTAATGATAAGATTACAGAGTTTCAAGGGAACGAAGCTAGAGTAGCAAACTAGCAGCTATAGTACAAAAATCATGTAAATCATGTGATATTAGTACGAATAGTGACTTAAGTCCATGCTATGAACTCGGAGCTGCGATGAAGGCCTTGTTTGGCCAGGGAGTCTGCTACCATGTTTGATGAACGTCCCCTGTGGACTATAGCCAAGGTTGGACCATAATATTGTTCATTTATTGGACACAACAGGTACAATGTCGTACATCTCTCAATTGATGGCAAGTTCTATTGTGCAATCCGTTCTCTCCGTTCGTATCTACTGATTAGTCTATTACCAGGGGTGAGCATGGGTCGGGTACCCGAACCAATAGCATTATCGGATTGGGTATCTAATAACCAATAAGGCTAAAATTGATATCTGTGAACTGAACTGTTAAGTTTGGGTACCCAAACTTTCGGATCGGATATCGGGTACCCGTTATGATATCCAATTAGAAAAAATAGACTTTATAACTGGAACTAGATTATTGTAATATCATTCAACACTAAGAACCAACATTAACACATGATTTTGACTACATTACTAAGAAAATTAGAATTTACTCAAATTATATGTTGATTATAAACATTTGGGATTTTGAGCTATTGGAAAAAAAATATTTAAATTGAGAAAAACTTAAAAAAAAGAGCTTATCGGGTCGTTATCGGGTACCCGTTGATTTATAAATGATATCCGCAATGGCGGATCTTAGGTATGGCTGGGGTGGGCCTGGCCCCCCGGCCGAAAATTTTTGTAGTGTATTCTTAGTTACGGCCCCCTTTAAAATTTGTGTATAATTGTACAATTACATAGTATATTGCTTAATTTTTTTTCTATCGGCCCCCCTCATAAAACCGTTCAAGGTCCGCCACTGGATATCCGTAACTATATCCAATAACCAAATTTCGGATCGGATACCTGAATCGATAACCATATCGATTCGGGTACCCACTTTTTCAAATCGAATACTGGTTCGGATTTCAGATTTTTAATTTTTCGAATAGTTTTACTTAGCCCTAACCATTACGAGATACTCCGTAATTCTTTAATTGATAAAGCCTAAGTGGCTCTTTGTCTGATGCCTCAATTGCCCTTAGATATACGAAAGTACTTTTTTCGGCTTTATTTAATTCTTGTATGTTTGTTGAATGTTAAGAAAAAAAAAAGTTATTCAGATTTGTATTTTCATGGATAAGACTACTCAAAAGAATCTAAAAAGGAGTTGATGTTGATTTCTACTAATATGAAAGCGCAAGGAATCTATCTGACAATACTACTTGCCTTGGTACTTTGGTTTGGTAGTTGGTCATTGGAGGTCACTTCACTGGTCGTCAATAATCAATACTCCCTCCGTCCCGAAATATTCGACCCGGTTTGATCGGCACAGAGTTTAAGGGACTTGAATTGACTTATTTAATTTAATAGGTAGTAGTTGATAGTGGAGTATTATTTTAATATAGTTAGTGGCAAATGTGTAAAAGGGTGGGGTTGAGGAGAGCAGGGGTTGAATTTTTAATTATTTTTTGTATGGAGTAGAGGGTAGGTGGGTTAATAGGGGTGAAGTGAGAAATAATATAATATTGTTAGAATATTTCCATTTTTAGAAACATGTCAAGTATTAAGGGACGGCCCGATAAGGAAAACAGGTCAAGTATTCCGGGACGGAGGGAGTATGCTTCTCTACACAAATTTAAAAATTTTGGAAGCTTGTGAAAAAAAGATTCCTGATCAATTTAATTTTCCCTTTGGTGAATCCCCAAATTAATTCAAAAACCCATACTCCAAATGAGGAAGTCTTTGTCACAAGTGACTTGTGTCCATATTGGACACAAGTGAGTACCAATACAGAATTTGGAGTACCAATACAGAATATGTTAGTACAATACAAATTATGTGAATACCAATAATAACATATGACTTATATTGGGGGTATTTCTAAGCAATTTTACATTTTGGTACTGACATATTATGTGTTGGTACTCAAGATGATTGTATTTGGATCACTTATGTCCATGTGGACACAAGTCACTTGAGGTTTAGAAACCCTATGATCCGAATAGGTTAAAGTCATATCAACAGTTCCACACAGCCCCCTCTTTGTTGTTTTGTCTTTTAATTTTTGTTTCAGATCTCCATCGTCGGCGACGGTAAGCTGCTGAAATTTGCAAAATCTTAGTCGGAAGAATGGAAGGTTCGTCAACTGCAAAAAACCAAACAACAACAACAACGAAGAAGACGAAGACGAAGACGAAGACGAAGGAAGTTATGAGCCCAAATGGAAAAGACAAGAATTCAGTTGAAGTTGAGAAGTTGGTGAATATTACAGTGATGAAGGAGCATACACATGAGACATGACGTGTCTTACCAAGTGAAGAGGGATTTGACATTAGGAAGGGTAATGTTTGATTATTGTCAGCAATTGAATTGTGATTATAAGGCGTTTAAGTTCACTTATCTTGGTAAACAACTCAATGATTTTGATACTCCTCATCTTCTCAATATGGAAGATCAAGATGTCATCGATTGCTGGGCTGATCAGATTGGTGGTTGATTAATCTCTAATTAAGTATTGTACGGATGTACGGTTTTACTAGTTACTCCGTATTTTCTAGGTAATTACTGTGTCCTTGGTCTCTAATTAAGCGTTGTTTCTCTAATTAACGCCAATTTAGTTAAGGCGTAGTATGGTTTTCGTGTCCTTAACGGTAATTTCTCTAATTGTTGTTTACCGTGGTCCGTGGCTTGTACTAGTAACTTGTCTAATCTAATTTAATTTGATTAACATTATTTTCGTATCATTTTTGTTGTTTTTTCTTATGAATTTTGTTATCTATATTTTGTTCTTTAAAGTTTAAACCATATGTTAATTACCATTTTTTCAAAAAAAATTCGTTAACAAAATTTGATTTTCGTTGGTAGTGAGGTTGTTTAGGTGTATTTGTAAAACAAAATGGATTACTTTTTGGGGATTTCCCAAACTTTGTCTGGCCAATTTTGTCTACTCATGGGTACTACTCCATAGCATTATGGTCAAAAGTTTAAAAATGTTAGAAATGTGTGAATGGGTGATGACTGATGAGTCAAAAATCAATGTTCTTAGAGGTACATTAGTACTCCGTAGTACGGAGTAATGAAAACCAGAGACCAGTGCCGTTTCCATCAAAAACAAAGTCAATGATACTCCGTAAAATATGTGTACCTGGTATTAAATTCCAATTAATTTAGAAGTCAAGAACAAGGAATGTGTGAGTGAGTGATGGCTGATGAGTCAATGAGTTCCCACAAAGTTAAAAAAAGTGAGTAATAAGTAGTCTAGCATCATTATTCTAAATTTCTAATAGGGTTAAAATCATGGATTATTTACATTTAATAATCTAACTAGTATTTGGGTCCGGGCGATGCCCCGGGTTGATACACGTATAAAAATTTAAAATATTCAATACTCTGTATTATTAAATTGTCATTTATTATATTTTGTTATGAAAAAATGACATATAATTTGATTTGGAGTAGTGGTTAATTGTTTGGTTTACAATTAAAGGTCACGGGTTCAAGACTTGTACCACACATGTTTATCATTTTTAAATAATTGTGTATGACATGAACATTGAAATGAGATTAGTGCGAGTGCCACGTGGCACATAAGCTATTTTTGAGCGATTTTTCAACATTAGTCCAATTTTTATTATTATTGTCTACTAGTCTAACCTTTATACCCTTTTAAATTTTGCACCTATATTTTACGAAATAGGTAAAACCTGTCATATTGATGACGTAGCTTATGGCCGTTATAAAAAGTAACACGTGGGCAATTTAATAACCCCACTTCCCCCTTATTTTCTTCTTATTCTTCCCCTTTCCATTTATCCCTCCTCTTCTTCTCCCCTAAATCATCAGGAATCGACATTAAAGGCTAAGCTTTATTTTTATTTTATTTTTAAATCAAGGTTAATGGCATCTGATAAGCGGCAATGCTCTGCTTAGTCTGGAGCTTCTCAAAATCACAGAGTACACTCAAATTAATGAGGATGTTGATTGCAGTAATGGCATGGAGAGATATCATCCAAAAAACAACAAAAAAATAAAATTAAAATAATAACTGAAACATAAAATTGTTTAAGTGTAGGTTAGAATATCATCCAAATTCAAAATATAACATTTAAAAACCCAAAGCACCAACAAAACCCATAAAAATCAGAATCACAAAATGAAGAACAAATTAAACAACAGCAACGAAACGATGAAGAGTATTAAAATGGCGATTTTAGACTAATCAGTCGGGAATTTTGAGCGTGAAATTGCGAGAGAGAAGTTGTTTACATGTTGTTGCTACTACTAGTTGCGCCTAATAATAAGAAGAAGAACAAAACTAGGACAAATAAATTCACGCTTCACTTTGTTAGTACAAATTTAGGTTGGGGATGTTGATTGCAGTAATGTTGTTGAGAGATAATGAGAGTGGATGAAGGGGCATGCTGAAAAAGGTTGAAGAAATTAATGATTTTTTTTTTATTTTTTTTATTTTTTTTGGTTTAGGAGGAAAATCAGGAAAAAAACAAAACAAAGGTCAAAATAAACCTTACTCTGTGGTTGACTTGTTCAGCAGGTTCCCAATTTTTTGGAGCAATATAAGTTAAAGGGTATAAAGATTAGATTAATAGATAATAATCAAAAGGAAAGATTAATGGTAGAAACTCGCTCAAAAGTTGGATTATTAAATGTAAATAATCCAAAAATCATTCAAAATTTAATTTTCAAGAAAATAGAATACCCCGTAATGTGCCAGTTATTCCGTCTCAAAATGTTCTTTACGTATATCGTTTTAGGTGTCCCAAAATATTCTTTATATTGGAAATCTTTCCTTTTATAAACTGATATAAATCGACAACTATACCCTTCTTATTATGTTTTTTTGTGTGACAAAGTATTACTTTTACTTGGTAAAACTTTCTATACACTAATTATGTTCACAATTTTTCATTTCTTCAAGTGTTTTTCCATAATTGGTTCAGAACTTAAATAAAATAAATCTTATTGGTTTTTGGATTATATGGTCAGTGGAGTGATGTTTTATTTGTGTTTATTTTTTTAATAAAAATTAAAAGTTTTTTTCACTTATCCAAAAAGACAATAAATGTCTTTCTTCAAAAAAAAAGACAATAAATGTCAAATTTTAGAAAGATGAAAACAAGATTAATGATGGAATAATTTGCATTTTTTTTAAAAAGAAAAGATACTTTAGCATACGTTAAAATGCGTGCAAAATATACTAGGTTCAAAGTCGCGCGCTATTGCGCTCGGATGTCCACTAAAAAATGATAAATCTTAATTTTCAAATTAAAACACAATGGAAACAAGAACAACTGGTTTAAAAGTTATTCCCTCCGTTGATTTTTATTCTTTATATTTGGTATTATGCACGCAATTTAACAAATAATGAATAATGATAAAGATTTTTTTTATTTACTTAAATAATGCAAATTACGTTTAATAAAAATATTTTCTCATTTATCCAAAATCTAACATTGGGAAAATAAGAGAGATTTAATACCCCGGAAGATAAATGTGAGAGATGCCTAATGACTTTGATAAATTAAAATAATAACTGACACGATTTGACGTAATATTGGGGAATTTATGTTATGATATAAAAGAATATTCCAAACGTAATGATTAAAATGGAACAGTCAAAACGGAATATGTAAATAATGAGAAGGGACAGAGGAAGTATAAAACTGAACTTGTATACGAAAAATAATCAAGTAAAAAGCATAAAATATTACCCTTTCTTTTAAAAAGATGACAAAACCTAGTTTAAAAACTATAAAAAATGTTACAATGTAAAAGAAATATTTCAAGCATAATGATTAAAATAGAACACCCAATACGAATTACGTAAAGAATGAAAGGGATGTGGTAGTATAAAATTTAACTTGTATACAAAAAAATAATCAAGTACAAAGCGTAAATGTTACCCTTTCTTATAAAAATATGACAAACTTTTAAAAACTACTCCGTATGAAAATTATAAGCTACACAAAATTGGCAAAGAAAGAGGGGTTAAATTGTAATCGAAGTATATAAGGGTAAATTAGTAAAGCCACTATTCCTAGGAGATTTTTTTTTTCAAGAAGGATTTAGGGCTATGGCGTAATTTTACTGTTCCAATTGTGAGAGTTCTTGCTTTAAGAAAGGTTTATGATTAATAAAAAACACATGGTCAAAGTTCGTGTATGAATAACGCAAAAGTCAAATTGTTGTAAATATTTAGAAACAAAGTGAATATAAGATGGAAATAACGAGTATTATGAAACTGGACACAGTAGACATTGTTCAAAGTGAAACTGAACCAAACGCCCTCTCTCTGTATGACTCGCTATCTATGCCACAAGGCTACTTCAAGGCAAGCTGGATCTCCTAGTTCGGGTATGAATTCTCAGTCGAGAAGTCCCTCTTAGGTATAGACAAGATATGGTACCACAAAGCTAGGGGACTACAATTGAGTATGCCTAATTCTTTCTGTGAAAAGCTTCAAAGTTGTCTGGGTTCAATTGAAAATTGCCCTAAGATTGAAGGTTTGACCCCGAAGAACTGTCGCAAGTTGAAAGTGACATCTTTGTGGGTTCGGCTGTTGGCATTGAACTTATCTTATCTTATTACCCCTTTTATTTTCTTATGTTATCTTATCTTATTTTATTAGCCCTTATTGACCCTTATTCGAAGTTATAAAAATGTGTCTTTTACATTTATTGACTTTTATCTTATCTTATCTTATTATATCTAATATGAACTTATTAATCTTTATTTTATCTTATTATAGTAGACCTGAAACAATGTGAAAATAATAAAGCTCGAATACGTGACATGACTTAATTTTAACGTTAATACATTGCTCCATTTTCCAAAAAAAGAAAAAGAAAAGGGAGAGGTACGATCTTGAAATGACTTGACACTATTTTAAGACATAAAAGAATATTAATTGGACATCACATTCAGAATGGTTTGCCTGTGTGGTTCTATCTTCCCCTTGTATTTTCACTCCATAGATCCCTAGAGAAGATAGGCACATTAATAACCAATTGCTTGTTAGTTCAGTGGTGATTGAGGCTGAACTTGATAGGGAGAACCCGTGTTCGATCCCCCGAAATAACAATTGGGAGGGGACTGGAACCTAACCACCCAGAACTCGCCCCGAATCTGAATTAGCCTAAGGGTAAACCGGGTGCTAACACCAAAAAAATAAACTAAAGACATTAATTTTTTTTTTAATTATTTAAAGATATTGATAATTACACACTCCAAAATAATGGTTACAGACTTATAATTGATTTTCACTGCATCTAATAACTCACATTTGACACCAAGAAATGTATCGATATAGTGGAAATGAATTCACTTTCCACCTAAAATATTGGAGTTCAATCACACTAAGAACTTTTTGAGGGAGGGTTTTAGCCCGGTATAACACATCTTGCGTTCAAAAAAAAAAAAAAAACTCACATTCTATTGATATCACTACTTGTGTACTCCCTAAGAATTTGCAACATGTTAGACATTTGCACTATTCATACATTTATTTTTTACCATAATTTTTTTAACAATGTATAAAAATTTGTGCAATATATTGATGGATTAATTTTAATGTAAATTTTTAAAATATCATTTTTTAAAAAAGTTTTTAGAAAATGCGAGTGTCGAACAGCTATACACGTAATTTATTACTCCCTCCGCCCCTTAATACTCGCACCGGTTTGACCGGTGCGGAGTTTAAGACATTTGAATTGACTTATTAATTTAATGGATGTTAGTTGATATTGGGGTATTTTTTAATATAGTTAGTGGGACATGTGTAAGATGTAGGAAGTGGTGAGTGGTGGTGTGAATTTTTAAATGATTTTTTTGTAGTGAATAGGGTGTAGGTGGGGTTAGTAAGTAAGTGTGAGAAATAATATGATATTGGTATAAAATTTCATTTATAGAAGCGGTGCAAGTATTAAGGGACGGCCTAAAAAGAAAAGCGGTGCGAGTATTAAGTGACGGAGGGAGTATTCCGTAATCCGTAGTTTGGTATTTGCACTGTTTTGACAATAATGGTTAACTTGACTTTTGGTTTGAAATTTTCCTAAACCCAAGGACAATTATCACAGCCAGGTAGCCAGCCCATCCTAGCGGTTTATCTTAGCCTATAAATGGTACAAGAACAAGCAGACTCTCCATATCTCACTAGATTCTGTTTTACTAGGGTTTTAAAAGGAAATTTCAAATTTTAATTTTCAAAAAAGTTACAGGAATGGAAGGATCATCAAAAGCAAGATCACGAAGCCCTACCCCACGTTCGATGGTCACCGGAGACGGTAGCGCACGAGGAACAACAGAAGGGAGCGATACTGTTGACGTGAAAACAGTGAAGATTACCGTACAGAAGCAGAACACCAAAGATGTAACATTCAATGTTAAGCGTAACGCTCCATTGGGAAAGGTTATGCTTAATTACTGCCTTGAATTGGGTTTGACTTATACTGCCTTCAAATTCACTTATCTGGGGAAACAAATTAAAGATTATGAAACCCCTCTCGATCTTAAAATGGAAATTGAGGATGTTATTGATTGTTGGGATGAACAGGTAGGTGGTTATGGAATGTGATTACCCCGTACGTCTTATTACTTATTAGTAATCCAATGTTCAAGTGTTGTTCATTTCTTAGTGGTAAATGGTAATTTAATGCACTTATTTATATAATCTTTGTATGAGTAGAAATATTCTCGGGGTTAAGGGTACGGTGATGGACTGATGGTAGACAATGTTTTGTTTGGAAGGGATGATGCCATGATGGTGATGGCAGTAAATGTTACTCTTATTAAGTTGTTATAAATATTATATTAAGAACATGCTTTTAATTGTTGCAATCCCCGGTTGTGCTTCTATTTAAAATTGTTGATTAAGTTTGTACGGAGTAGAAGTAACCTAGCAGATCATCCATGTCACAGCAGACCATCGGACATCTGATAAGACCGATCAAGCAAAGCAACCGCAGGAAGTACCTATTGAAAGTACCACAAGTCCTCAAGAACCGCGCAGACCCTTAGGTCTGCGGGGCAACGACCTGCTAGACGACAACATAGATACGTCGTTAAGCAAAAGGACAAACAACAAGTACATCACTAGCGTACACGCGGCAACATCTGAATAGGCCAAAGTACTGAATAGTACGCCTATAAATACTGCCGTCCCCATTCATTTGCGGACACGTTCAATACAAGTACAATTCTTAACCCTCTCTACTTTCTCTCTCTAGAGCATTATCTCATTTGCTGACTTATGCATCGGAGGGGGTTTCCTCGGTTAAACCCCCGAGGTTAGCTTACGTTTGTTCTGTCTGACAGGGCAACGTCAACAGGCAGGGCTCCCCCAGTTCCATACTCGGAACAAGTGGCGCTAGAAGGAGGGGGACGTCCCAGACCTCGCTCTTCAAAAACCTACCCTCCCACATAATGACCGAGTCAAGCGAACCGGTAATCCAACAGATAGAACCACCCACCTCAAAAAACAACCAGAAAACCACAAACATACCCTTGTTTGGCATGCCTCAAAATCTTGGTCCGCCAAGAGAAACACCACAACCCAGAGCTATGGCAACCCCTAGCCAGGCCCAGGGTATCCCAATTCCGACCAGTGCCTCGCTAGCACGGCTGGGGGCACAGTTCCCACCTGACCAGATGCGCACAACAATAGAAGTCCTGACCTTCCTTACTCAAACAACCCCACAAGCCCAGGTTATGAGAACAACCCCAGAGGTTGAGGTTGAGCAGAGGAGAAAACGTCTCAGACTCCAACATAGTCCGAATGTTTGGAGGAGGAATCTGCAGCAGGACATGGAAGGGGCTGACAATCAAGAGTATGAAGCAGAGAGTATCACACCAAGCAGAGCTCAACCCCGAGCAAGGACTGAACAAGCACCCAGTCATAGACACCACTCCGTGTCAGGTACGCCCAATCCCATCCGAGCAGTAGTTAAGCCTGATAATTCTCCCTTCTGCGATGAAATACTCTCTGAAAGAATGGAAAAGATAAAAATGCTCACCTGCAAATACTCCGGAAAGACAGACCCAACAAATCACCTCTCTGCCTTTGGGGGAAACATGATGCTATATACCAACACAGACTCTATGTGGTGTAAGGTCTTTCCTTCCACTCTAGAAGGGATGGCACAGAGCTGGTTTGGTAAAATACCCAAAGGCACCATAACCTCTTTCCGGCAGCTAGCTATCTTGTTTCGCACCCAATATGTGGCAAACATTGCCAGAGAAAGGATGACAGGGGAGCTGATGTCAGTCATCCAGGGGCCTCAGGAGTCTCTGAGGGAATACATATCCAGATTCAATATGGAGGCGTCGAATATACCCAAGTTGCAGCAGGAGGTAGCAGTCCTGGCCATGATGACTGGTCTGCGGGATGGAGAATTCAAGAGTTATCTGGGCAGAAAATCATTCACAACCCTGGCAGAGGTACTAGGAAAGGCAAATGAATTTATAAAGAGTGAAGAAATTGGCAGAGCAACCTCACGTCGATATGTGGCAAGTGAGAACAATTACGGTAGTCAGAGCAAGAAAGAGCCATACAAAAAAGAATACCCAGACAGAAGAGAAAACCCACAACCCAGAAAAGACTGGCAGGGACCAGGCAGAGGCAGAGGTAACGAATTCAAAACTGAAAAGAGGGGGAAGTTCAATGAATATACCCTCTTAGTGGCATCCAGAACTCAAATTTTTGCCATCAGCAAAGAAGACGAGAAGTGGCAGAGACCTCCCAAAATGTACAAATACAGGGACCCAAAAAAGTACTGTGACTTTCACAGAGATCATGGCCACCTCACAGAAGAATGCACTCATTTAAAGGATAATATCGAAGATCTGATCCGGAGGGGATACTTGACTCAGTTCAAAGCAAAAAGCTCGTATAGCAGGACCTATAAGAATAGAGATAATGATAATAGGTCTGACAATAAGAAGGTGGAACCCAAGCAAAGCTACCCAGCAGACCAAAAGAGGATGGGCGACATTTTGGTCATAACAGGAGGGCTAGTTTACGCAGGAACCACTGTTAGCGGTGCCAAGGCCAGTGTGAGCGAATTCAAACACCAGGTTAATTACCATAATTCTGGCAGGTGGCCTGCCCCTCCAAAAATCCCGCAGTGCACTTTCACAGAGGAGGACTGTAAAGGCATAATATACCCCCATGACGACCCTATGGTACTAGCCCTGAACGTAACAAACAGAAAAATCCACCGTATTCTGATAGACGGAGGTAGCTCTGCAAACATCTTGTTCTGGCCTGCTTTCCAAGAGTTGCAAATTGATGAGAAATACGTAAAGCCAGTCAATTACCCAGTAATCGGATTCACAGGAGCCACAGTGATACCAGAGGGGATAGTCAGTTTGCCAGTGCAGATTGGCCAAGGGAAGGATATCAAGGACATCATGGTAGACTTCATGATTGTGAAAGTCCCTGCAGCCTACAACGTCATTCTTGGCAGACCATTCATTCATGACGCAGGGGCTGTAGTCTTTACTTATCACCTCACCATGATGTATACGACAAATGATGGCCGCTCAGCCAAGGTCAAAGGCAGTCAGGAGCAGGCTAAGAAGTGCTACCACACAGCGCTAAAACAACCACCCAGACCCCCACCACTGGCAGAAGAAGAACTTCCCCAATCTCGAAAAAGAAAGAGAGCAGAGCGTAAAAAAGACAAGTTGCTAAGCATGGAAAACTTCGAGCATCGGGAAGAAGGTCTGTTGGAACCCACGTCAACTGACGAAACTGAGGAGATAGAATTAGAGGAAGGGGTGACAGACAGGACGGTTCGAATTGGCACAGACGTAGATTTATCCCTCAGAGTGAACATTATTGGTCTGCTGAGAGAGCACGCAGACATATTTGCTTTCTCAGCGGACGAAATGCCAGGGATTGACCCCAGTATCATGGTCTATAGACTGAATGTCAGTAGAGAAGTTAGGCCAGTGAAACAAAAGAAGAGAACTTTTTCGGCAGAGAAGAATGTAGCCATCCAAGAAGAAATCAACAAATTGCTAGCAGCCAAGTTTATAGAAGAATGCGATTACCCAGAATGGCTGGCTAACGTTGTGATGGTAAAAAAAGCAAATGGCCAATGGAGGATGTGTGTAGACTTCACAGACCTAAACAAGGCCTGTCCGAAGGATTGTTACCCATTGCCCAGGATAGATCAGCTGGTTGATTCTACCAGTGGACACGCTCTCTTGAGTTTCATGGATGCATTTTCCGGCTACCATCAGATCAGTTTATTCGAATCAGATCGTAAGAAGACTGCTTTCATCACAGACGCTGGAGTTTATAACTACAAGGCTATGCCATTCGGCCTAAAAAATGCGGGTGCAACTTACCAGAAGCTTGTAGATAAGACATTTGCACGGCAAAAGGGCCGAAATGTGGAAGTATACGTGGATGATTCCATAGTCAAGAGCAAAAAAGAGGCCGACCACATCGCAGATTTGCGAGAAACATTTGCTACGTTGAGACAGTACGGTATGAAATTAAACCCAAAGAAATGTGTGTTCGGTGTTAAGTCAGGAAAATTCTTGGGATTCCTGGCCAGTGAAAGGGGAATAGATGCCAACCCAGAAAAAGTAGAGGCCATACTCAACTTGCCAGAGCCAAAGAACATACGAGATATACAGAGATTAACTGGAAAGATGGCAGCACTCACTCGTTTTATCAGTAAGTCTGCAGACAGATCCCTCCCTTTTTTCCAAGTACTGAAAGGCAACAAAACGTTTAAGTGGGAAGAAGAGCAGGAAAAGGCATTCGCGGAGGTAAAGAATCATCTGAAGAGCCTCCCAACCATAGCCAGACCAGAAGTAGGAGATGTTTTGCAATTATACATCTCTGCCTCCAAAAAGACTGTAGCAGCAGCCTTAATAGTGGAAAAGGACAAGGTCCAACAACCAGTATATTTCATCAGTCACATTCTCAACCCCGCAGAGCAAAGGTACCCCCTGATCGAAAAAATGGCCTTCGCGATTATGATAGCTGCCAGGAAGCTGAAACCATACTTTGACGCTCACAAGGTACAAGTACTAACCAATCAGCCTCTAGAGAAATCGTTGCAAAGGCTGCATACCTCAGGCAGACTATTGAAATGGGCGGTAGAACTCTCAGAGTACGACATTGAATACAGGCCAAGAACGGCCATAAAGGCACAGGCACTAGCAGACTTCATAGCTGAGGCATCCTATGAAGAGGAAGAGGAGCCTCTGGGGACCTGACAGATATATGTAGATGGCTCAGCCGCAGTTACAGGGTCAGGAGCAGGCATTATAATGACTTCACCAGAAGGCAATGTTTTTGAATATGCCATAAAGTTCAAGTTCAAAGCCTCAAATAATGAAGCAGAGTACGAAGCAGCGATCGCAGGCATTCAAATGTGCAAGGCAGCGGATGCTAAGAAAATCGTGTTAAAAACAGATTCCCAGTTAGTGGCCAGTCAGTATAGAGGCGAGTATGAAGCTCGAGAACCGTCCATGCAGAGGTATCTGGCACTGATGAAAGAAGCGGTAGCCCAGTTGGAGAGCTTCGAGATTCAGTTGGTCCCCAGAGCAGAGAATAGCCAAGCAGACGCTCTCTCAAAATTAGCAAGCTCTTCGCTGCAAGACCTTGAAAGAACAGTGATGGTGGAAGTACAGGAAGAAAAGAGTATCGATAGAAGGCCTGTGGTAAATGCCATCAACACAGAGCCTTAGTGGTACGATAGTATAGTATCATACAAGCTGGGCAGGGGTCTCCCTACAGCAGAGCCAGAATAGAAGAAGATAAAACGAAACGAACACTGGTTTGTAATCTACCAGGGAAGATTGTACAAGAAATCCTTCTCCCTACCCCTGCTGAGATGCGTCTCAACAGAGGAGTCACAGAGGATCATTGAAGAAATTCATGAGGGAATATGTGGTAATCACATTGAAGGTAGAACACTAGCCTTAAAAGCTCTCAGAGCAGGGTACTATTGGCCAACCATGGTGAGTGACTCGCAGTCATATGTGAAGAAGTGCGACAAATGCCAAAAGTTCGCTCCAATAATCAATCAGCCCTCAAATGATCTACAACCAATCATCAATCCCATACCATTCGCTCAGTGGGGAATGGACATCCTGGGTCCGTTTACAGCCGCGAGTTGAGGAAGAAAATACTTGATCGTGGCAGTGGATTATTTCACCAAATGGATAGAAGCAGAGCCCACAAAGAGCATAACAGCCAAGCGAATGAAAGACTTCATCTGGAGAAACATCGTCACAAGATTTGGCATCCCAGAAAGTTTGGTCTTTGATCATGGGACACAGTTTGATTGCACACCCGTAAAGGATTATTACGCAGAGCTAAGAATCAAGTTTGCCTACGCGTCAGTATGCCATCCACAGAGCAATGGACAGGCCGAGGCGGCAAACAAGCAGATCCTTGGAGCTCTGCGAAAGAAAATCGAGGATTTTAAGGGTGCATGGGCAGACCTCATACCAGAAATTTTGTGGTCCAATAGAACAACTGAGAAAGAGGCGACAGGAGAAAGTCCCTACAAGTTAGCCTTTGGAGCAGAAGCAGTATTACCGGTAGAGGTTGGCCTGCCTAGATTCAGAGTGCAGTACTATGATGAAAGCACCAATGAACAACTCATGAGGGAATCATTAGACCTTCTGCCAGAGGTAAGGTTGCAAGCAGAACTAAGAATCACAGCAAACAAAGAGAGAATGAGCAGAGATTACAACAAAAGAGTCAAACACAGACCTATGCATGTGGGAGACCTGGTGCTCAGACGAATAGCAGCCACAGGAAAGGGCAAGGCAGAAGGGAAATTCACTGCAAATTGGGAAGGACCATACCAGATCACAAGGGAGATAGCCCCTGGCTCATATCATCTCATGACAATGGATGGAAAAGAGCTAAAGAACAGTTGGAACGCCAACATGCTCAAAAAATGCTATGTTTAGTATAAATGATCTATACAATGATAAGGCAAGATAAGCCAAAATTATCCCTTTTTGTACTCCTTTTTACAGAATACATATAATGAAATGAGGTTGGCGGTTCCAAGAAAAGATATGGTGATAAGCAAAGTACAATGTAACTTAGAAATACACCATGATACACACATTCAACAGATAACTTGACTTGATCACTCAAGTTAGCTGAAGAACAGTGTCATGATGAATTTCTAAGCTAGAATATCGCAGAGCAATTTCCGAGTTTTGCCTTGGCCAAAGCCAAGGAAATTCAAAATTGGAAGCAGCCCAAAAGGCTAGCTAGAATATCGCAGAGCAATTTCCGAGTTTTGCCTTGGCCAAAGCCAGGGCAATTCAAAATTGGAAGCAGCCCAAAAGGCTAGTTAGAATATCGCAAAGCAATTTCCGAGTTTTGCATTGGCCAAAGCCAAGGCAATTCAAGGTTGAAGGCAGCTCAAAAGGCTAGCCAGAATACCGCAGAACGATTTCTAAGTTTCGCCTCGACCAAAGCCACGACAATTCAAACTTAGAAGCAATCCAAAAGGTCAACTGAAATGTCACAGAGCAGTCCCTAAGTTTGCCTTGGCAAAAGCCAAGACAGTCCAAAAGGGGAGGTAGTCATAAGACATGCTATAAAGTTTGACTCTGATCGTAACTAGAACTTTTCAAAGGCAAACAAGATATCAAAAATTGGCTAAGTACTTAGCAAAATATGCATATCAAATGCCGGCGGCTATACCTTCATTAAAAACCAATGAAAATAGATAAAGTACAGCCCTACAAAATGGCTCTGGGCAGTAAAAATACCAGCCCAACTCGAAAATATTTCAAAAGAAAGGCAGCAATAAACTAACTACAAATTGTTCCAAAAACGAAGTAACACAAACGCCACCACCCAATAGGGTAAACGCAAAATAATATTGTTCAAAACCAAACTATTACATAACAGGCCCAGTAACACAAGAGGAACAGGGGGATAGCCGCCAAACCCATTATTCGTTGTTGCCCGCAGCATCATCCTCATCAGAGAAGGGCAAGTCTCCTGGGTGAATGTTCTCAACGCAGAAGTCAGGCACATCACTAGGTTCTGCGGCATGCCCCTCAGCAGTTTCAGCCTCTCGCAGTTCCCTAAGGATAGTAAGGTGCAGGCCAGCGAGCTAATCCTCCTCGATTAAGCTCCAGTCAAACTGCGGATACTTGTGCTTGATTATAAGAGAGGCTGTCTTCCACCCACCGTCATACCTCTGCGTCAGAAGAGCATACTGAGCGTCAGATCGACAAAATTCCCGCACAGCAGCAGCCACCTCCTTCTGCATAGAACGGCGAAGGCCTGCCAGCTCATCAGCATGCCTCTGCTCAACAAGGCTTAGCTGCTCCGCCAAATCTTCAGTGCGTTTCCTCTCAGCCTCTATCTCCGCCTGAGCCTTGGCCAAGCTCTCCCCAGCTGGACGCAGAGCAACGACCTCACTAGCCAAATTATCCCTCTCCACGGATATGGCCTGAACGTTGGCATTAGCAATGGTAAGGGAAGAAGACGCTCTCTCATTTTCTAAGGTCAGATCCCGAATCTGCCTGTCTCGTTCTTCAAGGAGAGCAAGATGCTCGTCATGCTTCCTCTGATAATAGAAAAAGAAGTCGCAGAGCTCCTTCACTGCACCTCCAGCCTAAAAAAAAAAAAAACGAAAAGCACAAGAAGTGATAAAGTAAAAACATGCAAAAAACGACTAAGTACAAAACAATAAGGATGTACAAACTTCATACCTCTAACACCTTCTGGCAGGCGTTAGCCCCAGGAGTATAAACACGCTCCAGAGGACGGTCAGCTGGCAACGTCATTCCCTTCAACATCCGATATGCCAACGTCCCACCCTTCTCTGGGAAGCTAGCATACAAGGATTCATTAGCTTTGACATCCCAGTTAGGAACAAAAATGTCGCCGCTAATCGATGCAGGAGGAAAGAGGGCAGCTAGCTCTGGGTTCACCTCAGGGCGAACATCAATGATCTCCTTCTCCAAAAACTCGTGGTTTCTGATGTTTACATAAGAAGGGATGGAGGATTCGGGCAACTTCAACTGCTCCTCCAAATAAGCAGCAAGAGCAGCAGACGAGGTAGGGAGAGAAGCAGTGCTCTAATTAGCAGGAGCAGAAGCTTGAGCCTGCTCCTGTGAACGAGAGCTCTCCCCAGTGCAAACGCGTTTACCTGGGCGTTGCACAAAAGGAACATCCCGCTCCGCAGTCACAATTTCCACCTGCTCAGAGATAGAAGAATTCACGACCTGATCTGGTTGAGCAGACCGCAATTGGTCTGCAGCTGTTCTAGTCGTGTCAGCAGAAACACTCTCCATCTCAGAGCGAGGCCGGCGTTGACCCGCCACACTACCTCCTCCGCGAGTGGTATGACCACGCCGCGCAGAGGAAGGAGTAGAAGAGGTAGCTCGAGAGGTAGGGGTAGAGCGCGGTGCCGAGGTGCCTGCCCCGATAACTACTCCCGCAGAGCCTCCGCCTCTGCCAGTACGGCTAACCACAAAGCCCCCACCCCTGGCAGTACGATTAGCAGCAAGACTCCCTCCTCGGGCAGTCCGCCGAGAACTCGCCCTGCGACCACCAACAACGTCAGCTATGGTACGATAGGCATTGGCAGGATCCTCTGCCGGTTCGTTGGTCTGTGGGGTCCCATCAGCAGCCAAGCCCAAGGAACTCAAATCAAGATGTTGGCGACCTAGCACGGCAACAGGAAAATGTCATGATAGTATAAAAAAAAAAAAAAACTAAGTACAAGACAGAAAAAGTCAAAAGGAAAGAAAAGTATACCGTGGGGATGGGTATTGCACAAGTGCATAGCGGAAAGAACATCATTCCGCAGAATATACATTGACTAGGGTAGCCAATTTCTGGGTGCACGGCCAATGTCCTTCCCATTGGCGTCACGTTTGACCACGGAGTCAAACCACTCGTAGGCAGCATCCTCCAAATTATGACCAGCAAGGACCTCTACACCTTCCATTCTGCCATTAGGAGGGACAAAAGTGCGGGGCAGCGGAAAGTCGGCGGGAACTCGGAGCCAGAAGAATCGACCCTTCCAATCCCTCTACCCGGTAGGATTACCCAGACAAGTCATCTTGCCTCGAGCAGTGTAGGTGGTGAACCAACCAATGTTCCCTTCCTTGTTATCACTGCTTCTAATACAGTGTAGTCGTTTGCATAAGGAGAGAGTCTCAGGGAAGCCTTTGAAACGCACCACCCACAAGTAGCAGACCAGAGTCCGTATAGCAAACGGATGAAGCTGCGCCAGGCAGACATTAAAAGCCTTCAGAAATTTGGCTAAGATTGGATCCAAGGGAAAGCGCAGCCCAAAGTCCAGATGGTATGAATATAACCCAATATGACCTGGGGGAGGAGCAGTAATACGAGCATCATCTGCGGGGACAACCAGCTCATATCCACAGGGAAAAGCATAAAGCTCCCTTCCAACACCAGGATAATCATGTTGACGAGCTGCTTTGAGCCAGTCCGCATCCGGCGCAGCATTTAAGGGACCATACGAAACTTCAGGACTTAAATAATTTTCAGTCGAGCCAACGGGCAGATCTTCCTCGACATACAACAGAAACGGTCGGAGAAGCCCCACCTCCTCGAGAATGGGATTCTCAAGATGATGCTCTGCGTCGCCAGAACCACTGCTAGGGCCACTTGCCATTGAAGAACGTCTGCGGTAAACATGCAATGACCCATCAATACCCCCAGTGAAAGGCTCGTCTAGTGGATCAAAACTGTCCAACCAGGCTACTTCGGACAAAGGTTGGATATCTAATCCCACAGGGGCGTTAGGGGGAGGGTTCAGTCGAACCGCCCTGACCAAATGCTCATGGCGAAGTTCTCTAAGAAGCTGACGACAGGCAGGAGTAGGCCCTGACACAACAGGCGTAGCCCTGCCAGCAACGGGGGACCCACCCCCAGAGGAAGAACCACTGGAGATAGATATCACCGCAGGCTCTGAACGAGAAATGACATCATGCATAGACTTAGTCCAATTCTCTGCTATTGTCCTAGCCTCTTCATCAGAGGATAAAGAAACAGAGGAAGGGGAAGAAGGAGAGTATGGCTCGGAGGAATCACTCATATACCCAGGGCTACTAGGGTTGGCACTATCAGAGGTATCAGACATGTTGACTGAAAGAAAGAAAAAGAAAAGAAGAAGAATAAACAAAGGCAAGAAGGAGGAAAGTCAAAACAAAAAAGTAGACAAGTACCACAAAATACAAAACGACAGGAAGAAGAACGCAAAACGACATAAAAATGCAGGAGAAAAGGGAAGAAGAGGAAAGCTTCAGAAGTTCAGGAATGGCGAACTCAATACCACAAAACACCCAAAAACACACATACCACAAAAAACCATGAAAAAGGCCAAAACACTCAAATGGACATGCAAAACAAAAGAAAAAAGACATAATGAAGGCAAAAGGAATACCTGGAAGAGAGAAGAAGGAGTCAAAAATTCGACAATGGCGGACTAAAACCCTTGAGCAAAAGTTCGAACCCAGAAAACCTCGATAATCCCAAGAGAAAGCACCACCACCAATGGACGCGCAATCACCGAAATAACACGAAAACACAAGAAAGCAAGGAACTTGGAGTTAGAACACTCTGGAAATGGTGAAATTGAGTTCGAAGCGAAGTGAAGTTAGAAGAGAGTAAGAAGATGAAGAAGGTAAGAAAAAGGAGAGAGAAAAAGAAAATGACTGAAGCCCATATTTAAAGAAAGAAATAAACGGCCAAGATTGGAAGACCCTTCGAGTCACTTACCTGGATGAAGGACACGTGGGGCGTAATAAACCGTGACGGTTTATTTTCCTTTCAAACGCTCACTACAGTAAAACCACGACGGTTTAAAAAAAACAAAAAAAAAAAACAAAAAAAAAAAGGGGGCAAAGATACATACAGCCAATCGCGCAGGTTATGGCCAGAAAAAGCAGGCCTAACTCCAAGCAGTCAACCCTACTCTTGGGGACTAGTTGTACAGGACGCAGCCAAAAACACAGAAAGAGCAGGCCTAACTCCAAGCAGTCAGCCCTACTCTTGGGGACTAGTTGTACGGAGTAGAAGTAACCTATCAGATCATCCATGTCACAGCAGACCATCGGACATCTGATAAGACCGATCAAGCAAAGCAACCGCAGGAAGTACCTATTGAAAGTACCACAAGTCCTCAAGAACCGCGCAGACCCTTAGGTCTGCGGGGCAACGACCTGCTAGACGACAACATAGATACGTCGTTAAGCAAAAGGACAAACACAACAAGTACGTCACTAGCGTACACGCGGCAACATCTGAATAGGCCAAAGTACTGAATAGTACGCCTATAAATACTGTCGTCCCCATTCATTTGCGGACACGTTCAATACAAGTACAATTCTTAACCCTCTCTACTTTCTCTCTCTAGAGCATTATCTCATTTGCTGACTTAGGCATCGGAGGGGGTTTCCTCGGTTAAACCCCCGAGGTTAGCTTACGTTCGTTCTGTCTGACAGGGCAACGTCACCAGGCAGGGCTCCCCCAGTTCCATACTCGGAACAAAGTTGGTAGTTAAATTTGAACTAGTAACGTGCTAAAGTTTTTGGAAGAGATTCTTTTCACCTGAATTTGACTTATCTAATCTTATTGGCCCTGAACTTATCTTATCTTATTTTAATTTATTGACCTTGCACTTATCTTATTGGCCTTATTTTATCTTATCAGACCTGAAATAAGTGAAAATAAGGTGAAGATAGCATAGCCTAAGTATGGATAGAAGAGTGTCCACCAGATGCTTTACCCCTTGTTCTCATAGACAAGGTCTCTATTGAATGATAATATAGCCTAGTTTTCCCGTCAAAAAAAAATTGAACTAGTAACGTGATATCTAAACTCCGGCAAAAGTAATATGAGTAGTACTCGACACATTCTAAATTTATAATGCAGTTTTGCATAACTAGTAGCAGTATTAGTGCAACCTTAAAATAGTGTACAATGGAAGGATCAACAACATCATGAACAATACAGCACTACTCCAATTTTAATGGCCATGACCGTCGTTGATGATGTCACAGTTGAGAAACCAAACGTTAAAGAAGTTTGGAGCGCAAAGTTCCAGGATATCATTGATTGTTGGGATGAACTATTTTATGTATAGGTTTAGGTTATCCTTTCGTTCGAATTTAATTATCATATTAACACGTTTAGTTATAATTAACGTGACTATTGATTGAGTATGTGCATTTTCTCTCTCGGTACCAATTGAAATTTAGTGGTAGTAGATTACTACGGAGTACTTACGGTATAGTGAGTAGTGAACTAGTGACTATTGAGTATTGACTAGTGACTAGTGACTAGCGACTAGTAATGAGTACTCCCTCCGTCCCGGAATACTCGACCCGGTTTGACCGGCACAGAGTTTAAGGGACTTGAATTGACTTATTTAATTTAATAGGTAGTAGTTGATAGTGGGGTATTATTTTAATGTAGTTAGTGGGAGGTGGGTTAAGAGGTGGGGTTGGGGGGGAGTAGGGGTTGAGTTTTTAATTATTTTTTGTATGGAGTAGGGGGTAGGTGGGTTAATAGGGATGGAGTGAGAAATAATATAATATTGTTAGAATATTTCCATTTTTAGAAACAGGTCAAGTATTAAGGGAAGGCCCGATAAGGAAAACAGGTCAAGTATTCCGGGACGGAGGAAGTAGTAACCTAACTTTCATTTATCATCAATAAATGTTGTTTTTTGACCAAGGCCCAGACCCATTGAGGATAAGGGCTTTTAAATTAGAAAGTCCAAGTTTTTCTTTTAAGGGAAGAAATCCTAAGTTTGTACTCGTAGCCTAATTGGTAAAATAATAAGGTAATTCACGTAAAAGGTTTGCTGAAAGGTGATCAAAGGTTGAAATGTTGTTACCTAAAGAAACTTTTTACTTCGTAGCCTAGGTGTTTAAGGAAAATGTTATAAGCTAACATTTGAGCTCCAACTTTTGGTTTCTTCATCGTTTAGTATTTCATTGTCCTTTTTTCGGTCAAATTTAACTAGAGTAGTAGAGTGCTTTAAAATTAAGTCCTTGGAGTGAAAGGTAAAAGTAAACCAAAAGTTTGAGGACCAACCTTTCTGTTTTTTCACCTGTCATAATCCATAATTTTTTTTTTAACCTCTTAAGATCTCGTTCATGTTTCCCTGTAATTCCAATTCAATTATTTAAACATATATAATCATTAACATTAATAATCTCAAATTGAAATAATAGAAATACCTAAGTGAATGGTAAGGATATTTATAGTAGTTATACGATGAAATTCATTCTACCCTCTTTGTCAATGGGAACTAAGTCATATCTGTGTATTTCACAGGACTAAGGTATATCTTATTAAAGCATATCCTATTAGCTGTTAAACATAACATTGAGATGGTGACATGACTGATAGGCTTTCTTCCCTCACTAAGAACAGTTTCAAGAAAGGTCCATTTAAGGGAATCATAGGCTTTCCGAACATCCACTTTTATCATGCATCTAGGAGAAATATTCTTCCTAGTATAACCTTTAATAAGTTCAATTGCAAGAATTATATTATCAGCTATATGTCTTCCAGGGAGAACACCGGATTTGAGAATAATTAACTACTTCACCAACAACGGACTAAATCCTATTTGTAAGAATCTTAGCAAAGAAACTAAATTCACAAACTTAGCCCATAAACAAATCGGTTTGGGCTCGCAATTATATATGGTGTTATCACTTGTATATTATGTGATGATAATGTCCTATCGATATCTTAGTTCTATGCATGTAGCTCGATTTGGTTAAATTATTCGGAGTATGATAGTATTATAGCATATGATTCTGATTTATGTCTATATTTATAACTAAGCTATTTTAATGCAATTTTGAAGAATATTAATAGCGTCTCCAAAAAATGTAAAAGTAATGAAACTGAGTTGATTTTAAATGAATTATGATTTTAACCACGAGTTAAGCATAAATCATACTGATTTTTGATTGTTTACTGAGAATATAGCGCAATTGGGTTGATGCTAAAAAGTAATCAGGTACTATAATGATTTATGTTTAACTCAAAATTCATCAATAATTTCCAATTTCAAATTTCTATAACGTACTCAAATTAGTTAGGAACCTTTGGCTTAATTTGGCTTAACCCAAAAAGAATGGCTAGAATGGTTACAATCTTATACTTCGTACATATTTATGTTGCTTAGCAAGAAATATTAAGATTTGGTTGCCTATTGTATCAAAAATTCAAAATCATTTGTTCACGTGTTAGCTAAAAAGTGTCTTATTTGTGTAACATTCACTTCATAAGCAATAAGTAGTAGCTCCAGGAGAAATATACGGTAGATTGTTCCGTAATGTTACTAATTTGATTAACGGTGTAACTCTAACATATAAAATATCTACCTTTTATTACTTTAACAAGTTTATACCCCAATAAACTACCTTATGAAGTTCTCCGTACTTGGTATTAGAGCTCCCAGTCTCTAACAAGACATCAATTCGACACAACAATATGAAATTAACCCGAAAACAGTCTATGATCAATTTGTCATATTGCAATGATCCTTCTTCGTATTTTACAAACTTTTTGATACATTTTATAAACAGATCGAAATAAACACAAGATGTTTGCCAGCTTTACCTGGTACTCCACTGGTTAATAACTTCATACTCATAATTCATAAACGATGGCCTTGAACTAATCATGATTGATGATCACCACAGTAAGTTTCAATAAACTCAAACACACTGAATAGAACTCCATCAATCATGATTGATGATCACCACAGTAAGTTTCAATAAACTCAAACACACTGAATAGAACTCCATCAAGTGCAGTAGTATCCACAATCAACTTAGGAATCTCACCCACATCATACTCCGTACATCCATCGTACCCTACCAAAAGACGCTCTATATCCTGCCACGTGGCCGGCTTATGCCCCACCCCTTCCTCTTCAGCCCCGCGCAGCTCAAGCCGGCGCCGCCACTCGGCTTCATCAGACGGCACACACTCGACGATGAGAACACGGTGGGACTCGCCGGCAATGTGAAGGGCGGATTCAAGGTGGCGGCGGTGGGAGAGAGGGGAGTCGACAACGACGGACAGGCCGAGTTTAATCTGCGTGGATACCACGCGCCACATGGCGTCGTAGGAGAGGTTGTTGAGCGCGGTGGAATTGGCGGCGGATGAGAGACAAAGCGTGGCGTCGCGGATGTCGTCTTTGTCGATGAGTGGACAGCGGAGGGCGGCGGAAATTACGGCGGCGATGGTGCTTTTTCCGGTGCCTGGATGCCCCTTCATTAAAATTATCAACGGAGCTCTTGAATTCTCAGTTTTTTCCATTAGAACAGGTAATTAAATTAATACTCCTTCTCTATTGTTGTGAATTATTATTAGTATTATGTTTGGATTAAGTGTTTCTTATAAGTAAATATTTGCATAATTGAATGTGAATTTTGAATTTATTTTGTTCTTCCATCTTCATCTAGTCATTCTTACCACGTGGATTCTGATTATAGAAAGCACAAATTCTTATTTACATGAGTTGTACGATAAATATTGTACACCGAAGTTAAAGTTGACGTAAAATGCTTAAAAGTCACGATTATATATGTAAAAGTTATCTACTTTTTAGTAATAAAAATTTTCATTTTAATGAAAAATATTTATTCAAAATCACTAATAATGTATAAAACTAATCATTTAACACTTTAAAATGATTATCTATTAACTTTTTTTTAAAGTATAAAAGTTAGAGAAAACTGAGTAAAAGTTAGAGAAAACTGGATTAAAGTTATGTTGGTGCACAATAAATTTATTGTACAACTTGTGCACGCAAGACCTTTTGTATAAAAAGTTGTTAAAGATAATTTGGAAATGGATAAAATTAAAAAAAAAAGTAGTCGTATGAAATTGAGATATTAACGGATAAAGATGATGATGGAGCGAAGAAAATGACTTGTATTTGAAAATGAAAGAGATGAGTACATAAAAAGCCAAATGCAACATCCAGTAAGAGGTTATATCGGCGCAATTATGTCCTACACCTAGCCTAGGGTGTGATTTTTGAAACGACGAGAGAAGTTGTTAAAATTGCACCCGGGTGTTGGATGGACGCCAAAGATTACTGTAGGACTAATGAGAAAAGGAAGTGTTAGCTAGCTAGTCTTCTAATGCAATGCCGAAATTTGGCTGAATTTATAGAACGGAACAGGACATACTGTTTGATTTTGTTCGGGTGGTTTTCCGATAATTCTCTAATGCCTTAGCAATAATTCAATAAATAAAACGGATTTTTCACCAAATGCCCCTGAGGTTTACTTTAATGCACCAAATACCCCTAAACTTTCCAAAATGCACCAAACACCCCTGACGTATGCAATAATATCATTAAATGCCCTTTTGTCTGACGGACGTTAACCCTCCGTTAGGCAGTTAGTTCGTTAAAACATAATGCACCGAATACCCCTGAGGTTTGGTAAAAAGCACCAAATACCCCTGAGGTTTGGTAATTTTTTTTCCAAAAACTAGCCGTTGAATTTGAATAATATAGCCGTTGCAGTCACCCATACACTAATTTCCCTTATATATACCATACCCAACAACAACACCACACTGCCCTAAACCCCAATCCCCCCCAACTGCACAAACAGTCCACCCCAAACCCCCACCTGCACAACCAGAACACTGCAACAGGAGCACCAACAACAAGCAGAACCCTGCAACACCAGCAGCAGCAACAGCAAGAACAAACAACAACAGCAGCAGCAGCAACAACAAGAATAACAAGACAGCAGAGCAACAAGAACAAACACCAATAGCAGCAGCAGCAAGGACTTCAACACAGCACAACACCAGCAGCAAGAACAACACAGCAACAACAAGAATAGACAACACCAGCAGCAAGAACAACACAACACAACAACAACAATAACAAACAACAGAAGCAGCAACAACAGAAGCATCAACAACAGAAGCAGCAACAACAGAGCAGCAAGAACAACAACACAGCATGAGTTCTTGTTCCAATACATCATCATCCAATCTGTTTTCATACATACTTGTTCCAAACAAATGTTGTCCTATTTGTTCCAAAAAATGTGCAATAAAAAGCTCCGAGACATCCAAAAATCCACAGAGGCTATATTACAAGTGTGATCCTTGTAACCATTTTATGTGGTGCAAAGGAAGTGTTCTACACCAAAATCAACAACACCAACAGCAACAGAGCAATATAGAGTATGAGGGAACATCGGAAGACAACGACAATATAAGTGACGAACCGAAGAAACTGAAGAAAAGAGTGAAAGAGCTCAAAAAATTCCAAGCTGCAGCAATTAAAATAGGAATTGTAATGTTTTTGTGTCTAATGTTTGTAGTAAAGAAGTAATCAAGACAAACAATGATGGTTGTAATGGCACGAGCACATGAATTTCATTTATCAATAATATGCAAGTCTTTGAACTCGTAACTGAAATAGTTTGTTTCCAAAATAAACCGAACATCAAGTTGTGGGTAGCTTTACAAAAAAAATGCCAAAATGTGCCACAACCTAAGTTGTTTTTCAAAATAAACCTAAGCTTTAAAACAGAAATACTAAATTGAATCCTAAGCTTACTTCTAGTTATGCAGCTTTGGACTTCTTGATGCTCGATGCATTAGATGTTGGAGCCTTCCTCTTCCTAGCACCAGATGTTGATGCACCAGCAGAACCAGCAGCAGCTGCAGCAGATTCTTTCCTCTGTTTTGCAGTGGAACCTCCTTTACAGGTTCTTGAGTTATGCCCAATTTGCTTGCATTTCCCACACTTGACAGTGGTGTTTCTTTTACCCCTCTTCTTCTCATGAGCACCTCTTCTTCTCTGCTTGGCTGGTCTGCCAGCTGCCCTTCTCATTAGTGGGGGAAGAATCCTAGGTAGCTCAAATGTAGGCCACTGTGTTGAGTCAGGCATGGGGTGAATATGCTCTGAGTATGTGAGCTTATAGGCTGCCCCTTTGAAGTAAGGAGAAACAAAATCTGTAGGATTGAGTCTTTGATGGTATATTACCCTAATAGCATGCTTGCAAGGTATACCACACCCTTGCCATTTCCCACAACCACAAACTCTAGCAGCAAGCCTAATAGGGAACTTCACATGACCATCTAAAACCTCAAATTCACCCCCCCAGCATTAGTTGCATAACAGAACCTCGAGTCAGCACTCCTCTCTTCAAGCTCCTTAGTAGCATATGGCGTCAATTGATCGGGTCCAATGTCAACAGCTTTATCAAATCTGGCCCCGATCTTCGTCATGCACCAAGACCTTATTTCTAACATAACAGAATACAATAATTGGCATCACACATTTTAATGCAAAATAAATACCCGACTCGGAAACTTGAACACATACCCGACTCGGACACTTGAACACAAACCCGACTCGGACACTTGAATACAAACCTAAATAAATAAGTTCCAATGACACAAAAATAGGATAAAATGTAAAGGATTACCTTCAAGAAGTGACAAAACAGGAAGATCCCTAAAGGGTTTGGTACACGCGTTGAAGGATTCCACAAAGTTGGTGGTGTTGTGATCACAAGTGACCCCAACATCAAACTTGTGTCTGGACCACTGTTCAGGCACTTTGTCAAGATATCCCACTGCTTCTGGGATGAGTTTGCCAATCTTTTCCATGGCTTTGTTGAAGACATATGGATTGTATGCATCAGCAGCAACCCAGAACAAGTCATGGAAGGCTGTGCCACTGTATCCAGCTTGTCTGCAGTTGGTATACAGATGCTGAGCACAGACCCTCCTGACTGCTTTGGGGAAAACATCATACAAAGCAGATTCTACTCCCTGCATAACACAATTCCAAGTTTCAATAACTAGGGAAGTGAACCAGAAAACTGAAAAAAATATAAACAATACTACAAATAATAAAAACCAAGAAAGGGAGGAGTAATTACCCTCATTCTGTCACTAATAAAAGTCCAGTCATCCCTCTGGCACCCATGTTGAACAAACAAAGCCTTCAAACTTCTGAAAAAATAGGACCATGTGTCCATACTCTCCGTACTCACAATGCTATAGGCTAATGGAAAAATCTCATTATTCCCATCGATAGCAACTGCAGTGAGGAGAATTCCCTTATAGTATCCACTCAAATGTGCACCATCAATGCCTATGATAGGCCTACAACCTCTTAAGAAACCCCTAACTTGTGCAGCAAAGGAGAAAAAGCAAGCCTTGAAACGGGGTGTCACGTTACCAGAATCTGCAGTCCAAGTGACCAAGGCATAACTCCCAGGATTGGTAGATTTGATCATTTCAGCATAGGATGGTAAAAGGGCATATGACTCATCAAAACCTCCATAAATTTGCTGCCTCCCGAGGCTTCTCACCTTGTACATCAACCTCTGTTTCACTTGTACCCTATAAATCCCCAATGCCTTTCTTTGAAGTGTCTTAATTGGGATTTCTGGATTTGCTTCAATGTCAGGAAGTAGTTTGGTGCATAGCCACTGAGATGTCACCATGGGATTCTCCTCAAGTCTCCCACAAGACTTGTGCTCACTGACAAGAGTTTTAATGGCCCAACTGACCCCATCCAACAACACACAGGCATGGATCCTCCAATTGCATGACTCAACCAGACACATTGCAGTGAATCTGGTTGTATCAGCCTTTTCAACACTCACAGCAAATCCCTCTTGAATACAGAAGTCTCTGAAGACCTCCATGAAGTGTGTCTTGCTTTGGAATATCATCCATGGTTGCAACTTGATAGTCCCCCATGGCATGCTTCCCACAACTTTTCCATTTGCATACAAATTATCCAGCTTATTACTCCCATCTAAATGATCCTCAAAACTTCTCTCAGAAATTACCTCCTTAAGAACATCTTGTTCTTCATCTTCTTCAATTTCTTCGTCAATGAAATCGTCGGAGTTGAAACCAGTTTCATTATCACTCTCACTCTCCTCAAAATTTTCATCATCACTCTCATCATCCCATTGCTCCTCTTCCTCCACATTGTATGCAGTGGGTTTCCTCACCCTTGAACCAGCAGGCCTTCCCCCCCTCTTCTTAGGAACAAACTCACCCGTCTTCTTAGCATGACTTCTGGAAATTCTGAAACCCCTCCCTTTGTTTAACTCAGCCCTGTTAGGAGGGGGTGTCTGATCTGGCTGGTGTTCTGTTTGATGTTGTTGCTGCTGTTCTGTGGATTGGTGTTGCTGTTGTTCTGTTTGTTGTTGTTGTTGATGTTCTGTTTGTTGTTGTTGCTGATGTTCTGTCTGTTGTTGTTGTTGCTGTGGTTGTGTCTGTGGTGAGGTTGGTGGTGATGGAACATTTGGTGGTGGTGAGGGCTCTCTTGGTGGTGATGGAACATTTGGTGGTGGTGAGGGCTCTCTTGGTGGTGATGGAACATTTGGTGGTGGTGAGGGCTCTCTTGGTGGTGGTGAAGGCTCTTTTTGTGTATTTGGTGGTTGGGAACCTCCCGGGGAAAGGCAGTCAGCATGTTGTGAGCTGTAAACACGTACGTACTCTACGCTTAAATCCTCAACATCATACACAGGCACCTCAACTGCCACTGTGTTTGCCAATTGCTCCTCCAAATCCCTTTGAATCTCAGCCTCCCTTTCTAACCTTCTCCTTTCCTCTTCCCTCTCCCTCTCAAACTCCTCAGCTTTCCTTCTAAGTTCTGCAGCCTTCCTTTCCTTCCTATCCTTCCTTTTCTTAACTGCAGTCCTAAATTGGATTGAAGTTTCCTTCTCATTTGCCTTCTCTATCCATATTTCCACAGTATCTGTGCGCTTAAATAAACCCCACATGCCCATCAAACCAACATCATTCAACAATTCTACTCTTTTATTCGTACTAGGATTAACATAAAACAATCTAAATAAATCGGGAATCAGAACATCTTGCTTAATAGAATCATCAAACAAGTCATCAACCAAATCCATGTAGTTCGTTTCATCAGTATCTTGTACCCTCACATCAAAATTCCGATCATTATAATGACATAACAACCAAATTGCGACCATCCTATACAAACAATAAACACAACACAAAAATTCAAATTAATGAACTAAATCATTAGGCAAAACAACAAAGCACAACCAGACACTATGTTTTACCATTAACACCCCAAAATTCAAGTTAACCCATCTCATGGAAAAATCACGATTTTAGCAAAACCCTAACCCTAATCAAAGCAAAATTCGCAAAAAATAGCACCAAGAACAAGAAACGAATTGAGTGAACTAACCTTGACACAATTTTGATGAAGTTGAAGCCACAAATTCCAGTCCTTTGCTCTCCTTGCACCCACTTTTGTAGGACTCGCGAAAACTGCAGATTTTTGGACCAAATTGTCGATCTTTTCGTGGGGATTTACTTCGACTAACTATTGCGAGTTGTTTTACACAAATCCCAGCGAATTTCGATCTTTCTCTCTCTTTGGTTTGGTACTCAAGTGCTCTCTAATGGTGTAAGAGAACAGAGAGAAATGTCGAGGAAGAAGTTGGGAAGTTAGGTTTTGAATTTTTTTTATTTTTCTTTTTTTTCTTTTTTGATATGGCGCCAGAAAGGACAAGTAAGGGCAACAAGGTAAAAACATGGTAACGGAGGGTTAACGTACGTCAGACAAAAGGGCATTTAATGATATTATTGCATACGTCAGGGGTGTTTGGTGCATTTTGGAAAGTTTAGGGGTATTTGGTGCATTAAAGTAAACCTCAGGGGCATTTGGTGAAAAATCCGTAAATAAAAAGATCAAATAAGCACAATGTAAAACAACAATTTATTCTATCAGTATTATCAACTTCTTAGGCAAGCATGCCCTGCTTTTGGCTTATTCAGTAAAGATATCTGGTAGGAGTACAATAACATTATATAGATTATAGATTAATATCACAATTGCTAATGCAGAGTAACTTTAGAAATTAAAAGTACACACTTTGAACCCAAACTTACATCTTTACAATCGAAAGTAGCTAGTCATCGACTTGCCTTCTAACTCTTTCGAGAAGAAATTCTTAACCAAGTCCGAGAATTTGAGTTGCTGGTACAGTGCTGGCTTTTCTGGTGCCACCAACCCAGGCAAAGGTCCATATATATTCTCATAAATGCCTGGACTGAAGAAGACAGCCATTGATACTCGTGCTGTGCGGAAAGGATTAGCAAATACACGATGTTCTCCACTCTTGTATTCATCGTTGGATATTATCTAAATGACAATTTTAGGAATAAGTTTTATTAGTACAAAAACGTACTGAATAAATGATTTAACTACCGACTCATGCACTCATGTCAGATTCAGCTATTTAATGAAAAATCAAACCTTCTTTTATCCCAATTGAAGTGTCAACTATCAAGTGTTCATATATTTATTAGTAGTATATGTCAGAGTTGAAATGAGGAGTTTGAGTATCATAGACTACAGTCCTCCTAGTGTCAATTAACAATCCTTTCGGACTTTTAAGTTCTGTTTTGTAATCTGTGTCAGGGCTTAGTTACTACCCTCCCTACGTTTGTTAAGATTTACACTGATGCAAAAATGGTACTGAGTTAGGTACTTTGGTGCTTTGTTGATTAAGTTGATGTATTAGTTTCGTGTACCCTCTTTTGGTAAATAATTAAGTTCTTTATTTGCCAATAGAAAAAAGAAAAGTACCTGCAATAAGTCGCCAATGTTAACAACAAGAGCGCCATGAACTGGTTTCAGATTGATCCACTTGCCATCATATTTTACTTGTAGTCCACCCACTTGATCCTGCAGCAACACTGTCAAAATCCCAGGATCTGTATGTGAAGCGATCCCGATTGTTTTTTTAGGCTCTGGACAATATGGATAATACTGTCCGGCCATAGTTCTCCTTCCTAAATAGGACTTCCCACCCAACTTATCAGGACTTAGTCCCAGCCCTTCAGACAGCAATCCCATGAGTTTTTCTCCAAGCTGCGTCACTTCCTTATCCCACTCTATTACCTCAGTCCTGCAGAAAACCAGCACTATTCTTGCTTGATGTATTTCTTCTTCAGATAATAATTTATTACAGTTGTGCTGATAAAAATTAAAGACCAGTTCAATTGCATAGAGTTTTAGGCAAGACTTATAAGGAGCCATGATGTAAATGTATACTTTCCCGGATGGAATTCTGTTTTATGTCAAAGTATGAACTAGTTTTATTATATGTACATCATTTTGTCTAGGACACTAATAAAAAGTTTATGTGTTTCTCTTTTTATAACGATCTTGTGAGTTAATTCTTTACTTTAAGAACAATTCTAGATTAATATTGGATAAAAACATAGCTCACAAATAGAAAGAAAAAAAGGTGATTGAGGTACCTCTTGATGAGTTGGTTTGTCTCAGCTTCGTTAGGACAGATCTACTTGTTTGTACAAAATTAAAGTCTTGCACAGTTGCACGTACCCGGTGTATAATTAATTTATTGTACATCTGTGTAACTTTTACCCAGTTTTTATTTATTTTTTTACTCCCTCCGTTCCAATTTCATCGCACACTTTCCTTTTATGTCCGTCCCAACTAATTTGTCACATTTCCTTGAGATAATTTTTTATTAAAGAATTTTTTTTGTCACTAAGACTCCGTTTGGTAGGGCGTAAAACGTTTTCATTGTAAAATGATTTTCCATGGAAAATATTTTTCAAGGGAAAAAACAATTCCAAACTAGTTTCCCTTTGTTTGGTAATTTAGAGGAAACGGGAGTCTCTTAACTTTTTAATTTAACGTACCAAGCTTGCATCAAAAAAAAGGAAACGGGAGAAGATGGTGAAGATTGAGGGGAAGAAAGGAGAGGGAGGTAAGGAGGAAAGAAGGAAAAATGATTTCCCTCCCTTTCAAATGGAAAAGGGTTTTCCACCTTTGTGGGAGTCATGAAAAATTGTTTTACACCCCTTACCCAACCAAACAACGTAAAATGATTGAAAATGGGAGAATCGTTTTTCATGAAAACGTTTTACGCTCTACCAAACGGAGCCTAAAAGTAGATAACTTTTACATTACATGGAGTAACTTTTAAGCATTTTGATTCATTTTACTTTCGCCTTATAATATTTATTGTATACCACTACACCAACCTTAAATAAGAGTTTGTGTTATTTGTAACCAGTTCAGTCAGGGCTGATTCAGTGGATTTGTTTGGACCACAGAGAATCCTTATCCCGTGTAAAATCTGTAAATGAACTGGTTGAAATATGATACAACACATTAATGACTGACCTGCAAACATTGGGGATTTCGTTGGGATCAACAGGGACGGGAGCTAGACGAACCGCAAGTGTATCCTGCCAGCTCGCAGCTTTAGAATGGAACAAATCATAGTTAGAGTAGAACCCCACTCCACTGCCTGCAGTGACCGTACCTCGGCGATAAACTTGCATCTTCTCCTGTGGCTGCAGCTCATGGAAGGCCTTGACAGCATCGATCGAACGGTCAAGGAGAGATATTGACATACCATGGTTGATTACTTGAAAGAACCCGAACTTAGATGAGGCATCTCGGAGCTGCTGCACCAAATCCGTGTGCTCACCCGAGAGGTCAATAACAGGTATGATCAGGTCATCATGTGGGTTGGGTTGTTGGGGTTCATGATCAAAAAGGGTCTCAGTTGGGTGGTGGAAAATACGAGGGATCTTTGTTATCCCTGAGTCAATTAAGCCCTTCACTCCGAGTTTGGTTTCATCAAATTCTTTTAGCTCTTTGTGACGGTCATATTCATCATCTAGTGTCTGTAGTTCTCTGCTAGTACTGCTGGTTGTCATTTGTGCTATGAGTTTTGTGTAATGGCTATTGAGTATGTTACGAAGTTACCTCTTCTTGAACGGTTTTTATTTGTCTCAAGCTATTGACAATTTGACACTAATGATTTTTCAAATCATGATTCAACATTGACCATGATTTTATAGACGTGATTAATGTGGTTGATGTTGATATTAAGTTATTAACATATGCAATGAAGATAATGCGCACATGTTATAAAGAGTGCTTTCAAGTTGCAATTGAGTTTGAATATTCTCCATTGTTGTTTTAATTTCTACATCAGTACATCTGTACATGGTCCTTTTAGATAAATGTTAGCTTTAGGCGTTTGCTGTCAGCTGTGTCAGACATGTAGAATATTTTCCAATATCTTGACATAGAAGGTAATTTGCTTTAATCTTTATTATTACTATTATATTTATTCTCATATCTTTTCAAGCCACTTACACATAATAACACAAATTAAAGCTTTATCACAATTTTACAACCTGAAGTAACTAGTCATGGACTTTCCTTCTAACTCCTTTGAGAAAAAGTTGCTAACCAAGTCTGAGAATTTGCGTTGCTGGTACAGTGCTGGTCTTTCAGGTGATACCAGCTCAGGCAAAGGTCCATATATATTGTCATAAATGCCTGGGCTGAAGAAGACTGCGATTGATACTCGTGGTTTGAAGAAAGGATTAGCATATACACGATGTTCTCCACTCTTGTATTCATCATTGGATATTATCTAAATTAAACAAAATACAAGGAGTAAGTCTAATAAACCGAAAACATACTGAACACATGAATATATGATACATCAACATGTAAACTTCTTCTTTCAAATGCTTATTAGCAGTCTGCTGTCAGAAAAGTCTGGGATTTAAGAAGGTTTGCTGATTTTAAAATGTCAGGTACCTGGAATAAATCACCGATGTTAACAACAAGAGCACCCGGAACAGGTTTCAGATCGATCCACTTGCCATAATATTTAACTTGTAACCCACTCACTTGATCCTGCAGCAACACTGTCAGAATCCCGGGATCTGTATGTGAGGCGATCCCTACAGTCTTGTTAGGCTCCGGACAATGTGGATAATATTGGCCGACCATGGCTCTCCTTCCTAAATGGGACGCTCCTGTTAATTTATCAGCATTTAGTCCCAATCCTTCGGATAGTAATCCCATGAGTTGTTGTCCGAGCTGCTTCACTTCCTTATCCCACTCTATCACCTCAGTTCTGCAGAAAATCAGCACTAATGTTGCTTGATATGTCTTTTTCATGATATATATCACATAGTTAACAGATATAATTATAAGTATAAAGCATAAAGCATAAATTCAGTCTCTAGGTAATAGTGAGAAACTCGTACTCTTGTAGTATAAGCAGGACTGGAGGTGTCATATTGCAAAATGCAAATGAATGTTTTCGGAGTATTCTTCCTTATTATGTCAGTACATATATGGGGTTCCAGATGCATAATGTGCACTTTATATTGCTGAGGACTCTATTAAGGAGATTTTGGATTTCTGTGTTGATTCTTATCTGGTGACTATGACTTGCAGGTCACATGTTGGGACTACTTAGGACTTTAGAAGGTGGCGGCTGAGTGTATATTCATGTGCTGATAGAAACATAGCGTAAAGAGAAGAAACGATGGTGATAGAGGTGGTGACAGACTCACATATTGGGATATTTAAGCTCAGTTCACTTAGAGTAGGTCTGGTTCGTTTGTAAGCAGTACCAGTTTGGCTGGAGCTGATTCAGTGGCATTGTTGGACTGATTTGGACCAGGTTCGTTCTTTTTATACTACATTACTACCCCCATCTCAGTTTTTACCACATTATGAGATTAGACATCTAGGGTCAAATATATTCGTCATTAATAGTAGTATCTATTGGTAAGTCATGAATTCGTCATAAAGTAGAAATCAGGCTGATATGAAGCACTCCCCTTGAGCTTTTTTTAAAGCTTGATATGAGTTGGGCCATCTTTTTAAAATTCAGAGCTCGGTCGACAAAGTTAAAACAATCCCATTCAAAACCCGTACTGGGATTTAACAGCCCAATGAGTCAGCCACCGATACTCATAGTTCATTGAATTGAGTAGAGCTGTCTTTCATACTCCACACTGAAGACATAAAGATGGGAGTTTTTATTTATTTATTATTTTCATATTACAAGGCAAAGCTGTGTTATTAAAAGTGTTTTGAGGAATCGAATACTGTAGTTTGGTTTAGAGCATAACAAAAGAAAAAGTTAGGTTTGGAACCCCGTACGCTTTAAGCAACTATACACAAATAAAAGGAAAAAAAGTTGATGATGAACTATGGCATTTTTATTGGAACGAAATTCTCTTCAGTTACTGGACGATCAAATTACTAAGGAATTCAGAGAATAGGAGGGGTGGAATTAGAATTGAACATTTGAACGTATTATGACAGATCTCTCCAACTCGGATACTGGACGATCAACTATGGCATTTTTATTGGAACGAAATTCTCTTCAGTTACTGGACGATCAAATTACTAAGGAATTCAGAGAATAGGAGGGGTGGAATTAGAATTGAACATTTGAACGTATTATGACTGACCTGCAAACATCATGGATTTGATTGGGATCAACAGGAATAGGAGCTAGACGAACTGAAAGTGAATCCCGCCAGCTTGCAGCTTTAGAATGGAACAAATCATAGTTAGAGTAGAACCCCACTCCACTCCCTGCAGTGACTGTATCTCTGCGATAAACTTGCATTTTCTCTTGTGGCTGCAGCTCATGGAAGGCCTTGATAGATTCAAGCAGACGGTTCAGCAGAGAAACCGGCACCCCGTGGTTGATAACCTGAAAGAACCCGAACTTAGAAGACGCCTCTCGAAGCTGTTCCACCACTTTCAGGTGAGGCCCCGATAAGTCAATGACGGGTATGAGGTGATCATGACCGTCATGGCGGTCAGATTCGAGCTCAAAGAGGGTATCAGGTGGGTGGTGAAACATACGGGGGATTTCAGTTATGCCTGAGTCAACCAGGCCTTTTACACCGAGTTTGGTGCTTTCGAAATCTTCCACCTCTTTACGGCGGTCATATTCAAGTGTTGGTTGTTTCGCGCTCATTTCTATGTTGATTTGATTGTTGGTGGTGGTGGTGAGGCCGTGAGGGTGAGGGTGAGGGTTTAGGATATGTACTTTTGTAGTGTTGATGACTTTTAGAACTGATTATTTCTTATCATTTATAGATACTTTGTTTATGTTTATTTAATCAGATTATAGTCGACTTTGATGATGCTTTATTGCTTTGACGTTGAAGTTAATATATTTTAATGCATAAGTGTATTTGGCACATGGTATTATAGTGAAAGAAGAGCCAAAATTCCATTTTTCTCTAATCTTGTTAGGTAGTACTACTACCAGTCGAAATACTTGATAGTATATATTTTTTTTGGGTAGGTAAGGAGAACACTTTTTCTGATTGAGCCAACGATTCATTTGTTCTTTTGGCTGTGGGATGTAATGGACATTCCTCTTAATACCTCTTCGCTTCGTTTCCATAAAATAGAAGATGGTTGTCTCGTTGTCGCCCCGTTACCGCTTTTGGGTCAATTGGAAACAACCTCTCTGCAATTGCAGGGGTAAGGTTCTGTACGTCCGACCCCCGTTACTCCGCTTCTTGCGGGAGTTGCGGGAGCCTCTTGAGGCAATGGGGTAATGATAATGAATGAGGTAAGGAGAACACTTGTTCGGCAGGGGTTAATCTGGACCGGATTCTACTGGTCGAAGTACTCCATGCTTTTATGCAGCGTCAAAATTATTGACATGCTTGTTGGTTGTGCTAAATAGTAAATACCAAAACAGGGAATATGATTCTACTTTCCAGTGTCCACTGGGTGAATGAATCTGTTAGTGAAATCTTTGTATTTGTGCCTTGGTTGGATTTTGAGAGCACTAGCGAATCCAGAAAAAATCACTCTATAGGAGTGCACTATATAAAATCCGTACCCTTCAAATCAAACATACTTTTGAGTGAGCCGTTTAATTTTTATAATCTATCAAGTGCGGCATGTGGCCCCTCTTAGGTGAGGCATCTCACAGCTGCTATATTGACCTGACCTGACCTGACCTGACCTGAGAGGTCAATGACAGATATGATGAGTTGAGCATGTAAGTTGGCAAGGTTGAGTTGTTGAGGCTGTTCATGGACAAAGAGTGTCTCAGGTGGATGGTGGAAGATGCATGGGAGCTGAGTTATGCCCGAGTCAACTAAACTAGGCCCTTCACTCCAAGTTTGGTGGTCTCAAATTCTTTTAGCTCTTTACTGCGATCGCAAGCACTGTTTTGCGTTGTCATTTGTGATATCATTTTGATTATGTGAGGGGGGCTTTGAAAGTGACTAAGTGTATTAGGGAGAGTAAAGTTATAAATTAAAAACACTAATGAATTTATATTCAAGCATGAGCTAATAATGTATATGCAATGTATGCATAAGGTAAAGATAATGCCACAAACTATGTTTGCAAACATGCAGTATCAAGGTGGTCTTACAGAGAGGTATGCTGTAACATCTTTCTCTGTTTAGCTCGTATAATTACTACGGAGTATCATAATTACTCGTATCAAGGTGGTCCTAAATAGAGTTAATTACTACCTTTTTCTTTGTTTAGTGGGGGGAAGCTTTAGATTAGTTTATTTTTACTTGTATTTATACGAATGGTTTAATTGATTTGATGTATTGGAATCTTTTGTTTAGGTAGGTAAGAAGAATTGGCCAGAGGGCCGAAACTTTACCGAATAAACATGGCCTTGGTTACAACTTAATATTAAGTAACTTAGTTGATATCTATACTTTTTGTTTGGTTCAAAAGGCAGTTCACCGGATTCGAAGCTTTTTCCTAGAAGCTTATAGCCCTTGTTGATTATGATTTATGACTACAGTCGCAACTATTAGTAGATTCACGACTACTGTAGGCTTAGCATTACAAATTAAAGTATGTTCAATGAAGTTGGATAATTACAAATTATAACTACTTTTCACTCATTTAATTTTATTACACCCACTAACATTAAGTCATTAATTATGAGAGAAACACCCTAAATTTAGAGTCGGAAGTGATCAGTCATGCTCTTGCCCTTGAGCTCTTTCGTGAGAAACGTCTTGACCAAATCTAAAAACTTAATTTGCTGGTATAACGCCGGCTTTTCAGATGAAACTAACTCAGACAGAGGTCCATATAAGTCCTCTTGAATGCCTGGGCTGAAGAAGACAGCAATTGACACTCGTGGTTCCGGATTAGGATTTGCATAAACACGATGTTCTCCACTCTTGTATGCATCATTGGATATTATCTGAATCATTATAAAAGATTTAATTAGCATCAAGGACAGGATTAACTTGAGTAAATCTCCTAGAAATTCGCTATATATATATATATAAATATATATACCTGAAACAAGTCGCCTATGTTAATAACAAGAGCACCATGAACTGGTTTGAGATTAATCCACTTGTTGTCATAATTAACTTGCAAGCCACCCAGTTGATCCTGAAGCAACACAGTAAGAATTCCAGGATCTGTATGTGCAGCAGTTCCTATAGTCTTCTTTGGCTCTGGACAGTACGGATAGTAATGTCCGGTCATACCTATCCTTCCCAAATACGACATGCCCTTCAACCTATCTTCGCGTAATCCCAACCCTTCTGATAACATTCCCATGATTCTTTCTGCTAGCTGTTTCGATTCAGTACCCCACTCTATCACTTCATCTCTAAGAGAAAACATAACATTATTATTTTCTACTTTGTATCAACTTAATTTGTTTGAAATGAAGTGTAATATTGACAGTAGTGATAACATAAAAGATTAAAGATACCTGCAAACTTGAGGGATATCATTAGGATGGACAGGAACAGGGCCCAACCGAACTTGTAAACTATCCCGCCAGCTTGCAGCTTTTGAATGAAACAAGTCATAGTTGGAGTGGAAGTCTACTCCTTTACCGCTAGCTAAGGACTCACGCCCGTAGTTTCGGATCTTATCCTCCGATGGAAGCTCATGGAAGGCCTTAATACCAGCAACAAGGCGGTCCAGCAGAGAAACAGGAACACCATGGTTGATAACCTGAAAGAACCCGAACTTAGAAGAGGCCTCTCGAAGCTGTTCCACCACCGTCAGATGAGGCCCCGATAAGTCAATGACAGGTATGAGATGATCATGACCGTCATGGCTGTCAGCTTCGAGCTCAAAGAGGGTATCAGGTGGGTGGTGAAACATACGAGGGATTTCAGTAATGCCTGAGTCAACCAAGCCTTTTACACCGAGTTTCGTGTTTTCGAAATCTTCCACCTCTTTACGGCGGTCATATTCAACTGTTGGTTGTTTGGCGCTCATTTCTTATGTTGATTTGATTGTTGTTGGTGGTGGTGGTTTGGGGGTGTACTTTTGTTAGTGTGTTGATGACTTTTACAACTGATTATTTCTTATCATTTATAGATATTTTATTTATGTTTATTTAATCAGTTTCTAGTCGACTGTGATGATGCGTTGACGTTGATGTTAATATAATTTAATGCATAAGTGTAATTCGCACATGGTGTTATAATGTAAGAAGAGCCAAAATTCCATTTTTCTCTAATCTGGAATTTTCTCTAATCTTTTTAGGTGATACTAGTCAACTTACTTGATATGTAGTACTCGTATATCTTTTTGTTGGGTAGGTAAGGAGAAGACTTGTTCGACAGGAACCCCATACGGGTAGATCTGGCCCGGATTATACTGGACGAAGTACGTACTTTGTGCTTCGTATGCTTTTATACGCCATCAAAATTATTCATATCCTTGTTTGTTGTGCTAAATATCAAAACTGGGAATATGATTCTACTTTCCACTGGGTGAATGAATCTGTTAGTGAAATCTTTATATGTGTGCTTGGTTGGATTTTAAGAGCACTAGCGAATCCAAAAAAAATCATGACTAGGTAAACTATAAAATTCACGCCCTTCAAATCAAAAATCAACATACTTTTCGGTGAGCTGATTAATTTTTATAATCTATCAAGTGGGGGCATGTGGGCCATGCATGTGACCCCTCTTAGCCGAATGTTTCTAGTCAGCCAGTCGGGTAATTGATTAATTAAAAAACGCTATGTACAACGTGGATACAATTTGATTTTTTATTGAAATGACACAAGGATGAGTTACTTTCTTGGAAGTTCCTTACAAAACATTTGATTAGTAATGAAGTATGTTCAAAAGGCATAGGGTATTCATTCAAGGAATAAACTTATCTCAAAGAGTTGACTGACTTTTAGAGGCTATTAAAAGTAAATTTATATTGTTAAGCATCTAGGAAGTAGAGATAGACATAAACAAATCAAAAATAATCAGTAAGTTGTAGCTATTTTTATATGTACATGAGTAGCAGTGTCTCTTTTATAACTAAAGACACAGATTTATAGTCGAAAGTAGTTGATTGTGTACTTGCCCTCGCCTTCTAGCCCTGTATCCAATCCCTTGTTAAGCACATCTGAGAATTTGAACTGTTGATACAATGCAGGTTTCTCCGAGGAAACAAGCTCAGGCAAAGGTCCATACACATTTTCACTGATGCCTGGATCAAAGAAGACTGCCACAGATACTCGTGGTTCAGGTAAATGATTAGCATATACGCGATGTTCTCCACTCTTGTATTCATCATTGCATATCATCTAAAAATAACACATACACATTAGTTTCAAATAACTAGAAACAGAACATGTTCGTGATGTAGACTTTTTCTTGTTAGAATACCTGAAGTGTGTCTCCAACAGAAATAACAAGAGCACCGTGTACTGGCTTCACATCAACCCACTTTCCATGGCAGTTAACTTGTAAACCTCCGATTTGATCCTGCAACAATATTGTCAATGTCTCAAGATCTGTATGTGCAGTGATCCCAACAGTCTTGTTAGGCTCAGGACAATATGGATAATACTGTCCGACCATAAGTCTCCTTTTGATGCAGGACATCTCCTCTAGTCTGTTTGTGTTTAATCCCAATCCTTCAGACAATAATCTCATGAGTCTGTTTGCTAGCTGCTTCACTTCCTTATCCCACTCTATCACCTCCTCTCTAAACCCACCCAAAAAACAACAAGCTAAGACCTCATCAATGATTCAATTTTGTAACAGAATTAATGGAAGTTCAGTTCTGCAAAATCTGAATTCTGACTCACCTGCAGACTTCTGGGAGGACATGGGGATCAAAATGATCAAAGAGTATCCCTCCAACTGGCAGCATCCGATTGAAACAAGTCAAAGTTGGAGTAAAACCCGACTCCACCGCTGCTGCAAGTACTGGTATCTCTCCTGTAATGATGAATCTTCTCCTCCGGTTGCAGCTCATGGAAAGACTTGATTACTTTGAGCAGGCGATCAAGGAGAGGGATCGGGATTCCATGGTTGATCACCTGAAAGAATCCAATCTTAGCTGAAGCATCTCGGATGCTCTTCACAATCTCTGGTTTCCCATTTGAAAGGTCAATCACAGGTATCAGATCATGATCTGGATCGCTTTTGGTGTTGGTGAGGTGAAACTGGGTGTCTGGTGGGTGGTGGAAGATGTGGGGAATTCTTGTCATGCCTGAATCAACCAGGCCTTTCACTCCGAGTTTCGTGTTGTCAAATTCTTGCAGCTCTTTATCACGGTCATATTCTGAGAGGTTACTGATACTGGTAGTATTTGTTGTCATGATTTTGTAAAATTCTGATGTTTGGGGCTCGGAAGATATAATGGAGTTGGGAGGAACATCTGGTTTAGTAATTGCATATCATATACTCCGTACCAACTAATATTAATTAATTCCAACAAGAGAATAAGAAATGGTTATAATAAATTAATTAATACATAAGCAAATCGATTCATAAATAACTACATCATCAAGACAAGCAAATTATAACAACATTATTTATTGTAGTCTATCAGTTGTTTTCCAAACTGTAGTACTTGATCAAAGACTTTCCATCCAGTTCCTTTTTAAAGAACCTGGTAATGAAATCAGTGTATGTAAATTGCTTGTACAGTGCAGGCTCTTCAGGTGATACTGTCTCTGGAATCGGTCCATACAAGTTGTCCCTCATGCTAGGGTTGAAGAACACAGCAATTGAGACCCGTGGTTCATGCTGAGGATTAGCATACACTCGGTGTTCTACACTCGTGTACTTATCATTCGAGAGGAGCTGAATATATATAAAACAGAACCAATCGGCTTTAACAAACTGAAACACTGAAACTACAGTAGTTAAGACTTTTAAGGGAAAAATATAGGAATGTGACTGTTTTTTATACCTGAAGCAAGTCGCCAACATTGATAACAAGTGCGCCTTGGATTGGCTTGACATTAACCCATTTCCCGTCATGTTTAACTTGCAACCCACCAACTTGATCTTGCAGCAACACTGTGAGAACACCAGGATCAGTATGGGACGCGATCCCAACTGTCTTGTTGGGTTCGGGACAATATGGATAATAATGGCCAACCATAACTCTGCCTCCTGAACATGACATCTCTTTCAACTTATCAGCCTCCACTCCCAATCCTTGAGAGAATAACCCCAAGAGTGTCTCACCTAGCTGTTTTACTTCCTTATCCCACTCAATAATCTCATCTCTGCCAGAATATACAATTGGAAACAACATCATCCATCAGAATTATTCTATGAAGCTTAGGGATGTCAACGAGCCGAGCCGAACCGAGTATTTGGTTGTTCGAGCTAGGCTTGATAAGAAATTTCCAGCTTTCATTTTCCTTGTTCGAGCTTGGCTCATTTAAGTTTTTCGTTGTTCGAGCTTAGCTCACGAGTAGCTTGTTTAAGTTCAAGCTCGAGCTGAGCCGAGCTATTAACAAACGAGCCTTAATAAACGAGCTTTTAACAAACAAGCCTTAATAAACAAGCAAGATCGAATTTATATGATCATATTAATAAATGAAATATTATTTTAAAAAATTATAAAAACAAAACCATACCCAAATAAAAAGTTAGCACAGTATACTAACTAATACTATTTTATAAATTATAATCTCCTAAAAATCAAAATTTAACAAAATAATTGCAACTTATATTTACTTATAAATAAAAATTTGTCATATTTTTTTTTAGAAATTTAATATAAACGAGCTTGAACTAGCTTTTAAACAAGCTTATAAACGAACACGAACGAGCTTGGAAATGAACATGAACGAGTTGTTCGCGAGCCTAAACGAGCCGAACACTAGGCTGTTTGAGCTAGTATCATTTATTAAACGAGCTTAAATTTTTTGTTAAAGCTCGTCTATTTATTTATTGAACGAGTTTTGACCGAGCTTTGACCGAGCTTGTTCACGAGCTGTTCACGAGCGTGTCGGCTCATTGACATCCCTAATGAAGCTTAAGCTAAACATCAATACATTTGGTGAGTATTATATTATATATGATTAGTTGTGGAACTACCGAACTAGCATATAATTTTAACATATTGCATTTTAAATGATTTAAGGGAAATTCTCAATGGTAGCCTTATACAATTGCACTATCTTAATGGTAGCCAAAAAAATATCTTATTATCATTGGTAGCCTTGAGTTTATATTTATTATCAATAACGACATTAAATCTAACCATGGTTAACTAATGGGTAACTTTTTTCTTATTGCTGCCCATTTAAGCCATATATGTACTTAGTACTGCATTAAAAAATAATTATCGTCAATTAAAGGGCAATATTTTTAAACATTACTAGGGAAAATTAATAATTGATCATCCCGGAGAGAACTACAAAATGGGGATAGTAGAAGAAAATTTGAGATTGAGAAAAGACAAGGTTTTGCCTAAGAGAATATACAGTAAGGTGCTCGTCCCAAAGAAAACTATTACTCCAAACTCCAAAGTGATGGGTGTTGGGGCTTTTTAATATAGAAAGGATTACCGATCTTTAACATTCCTTGTATTTTTTTCCCATATTTTCTTCAAATTCTATCGGAAACAGTTGTGGTGATCTTGTGGTTCAGCAAACACCCGATGCTATAATATTATTGGGTCAATGGGGAAGACAAAGCTGAACCCTCCATAGTGGGCAGTAGTTTACCTTTCAGTATGCTATATTATCTGCAGTTACCCTCTTTCTATTTCATCCATGAGTTGCTTATAGATAATTAGATACCAACCTATAGCTATTAGGATTTTGGCTTATGTTAACCAAAACGACACATCAATTATATGGAATGAAGCCCCATTATGACTCACAGAGTCACATCTCGTGTTTTATGCGGAGTATAATTGTTGGGTGATTATCTTTTTATATACTCCGTAGCTGTAATATACGAGGTTTGATAAAGGAATAATGTTGATCTTTGTAGGTAACTTCATGGTGTAATTAGTCTAAAAGGTTCAACAAAGATGGTAGATTTAGAGAAGAAGAGGGAGGAAGAGAAGGAGAGGCCCTTAGAGGGACGAAGAAGGAGCCAAATTTTGGGCTTTTTTGTTTTTATTTTTATCTTTAGATGGGATCAAGTAAAAATTTATTGGTCTTATTGCAATTTAATCATTTTTTAGTTAACCATGGTTAGATTTAGTGTCATTGTTGATAATAAATACAAATACAAGGCTACTAATCATAATACAAACAAATATAAGGCTACTAATCATAATAAGAATATTTTTTGGCTACCATTGAAAAAGTGCAATTATATAGGGCCACCATTGAGAATTTCCCATGATTTAATCTCTTTAATAACTTAACAAATACCTCTAGAAGAACAAGGATTGATATAGATATAAGATATTGAAATCATTTAGAGAACTTAATAAGTCTATTACCGGAACAACTTCAAGTTCTTCCTAATTGAGGGAAGTTTTGTTGTAACATTTCTTGTAGAAAGGGGAGCTTAATTGGACAATAATGCATCTAGGCTAGTCAAGCTTTATTAGATTTCAAAAAGATATTATTGAGAAGGGTGGCTCTGGAAACTGATTGTAGCATATCTTATGTTGATTTTGACGCACACCACTTTGTGAGTAGAGCAAAGGAAAACTTTGTGTTTAAGATGGGTGTGCCAAAATCTTTCTCCCGTTTCGGGGGGCAAGCAAGTTCGCTCTTTTGGTTTGAGATGATTCGAAATAAGGTAAAGTAGTAGAGATTATTTAATGGATTAAGAGATATTTCATCCGTTCCTAAATATTTTTCCCGTTTCAATTTTTGGCGTTCCTAAATGTTCTTGCAAGTTGAAATCTATACTATATTTTGCCTTTTTTTTCCAAAATATCATCATTCTACAATTTAATTTTCTACGGTATTTCTACCTTTATTTCATCCACCTACCCAATTATTCTCATTGATTTCTCCACCGACATTATTTAATTCATTCACAACCTCCAATTCATTCACCCACCTTATTTTATGATTATTTTATTAAAATATATCTCTTTCCTTTCCTTTCTTTCTTTATTATTATTTACTCTCTGTTTCATTTATTCCAAAAAGTAGAATATCTTACACCCAATCATTATTCTTATCCTTAATCATTCCATTTTTCTTAATCCTCTTCCTGATTCCAACCAGAAGGACAATAAGAAACGGAGGGAATACTACTTTGTGTTCTATTCAACTCCAATTTGAATAGTCAAATATTCGAGGTCAAAATGACCTTCTACTGAATTATCCTTACAAGGTGTACAATGTGTAAATTGAATGGTAGATGATGTATCCTTAAACATATTCACTTCTTAGCAAAAATCAAACTTGGGTGGTTGCCGGATTACCTAGAATTCTAGGACCTCCGTCCCATAATTATAGTCATGTTTGACCAAAAACACGAATTTTTAAAAAAATAGAATATAGTACATAAATTGGAATAAAGTACAAATGATGATTGAGTTGTATAGAAAAGTGAAATAAAATACATAAAAAAGTGGAATATAGTACATGGGTGGGGTTATCAATACATTTTTAATTAATATAGTACATGAGAAAGTAGGGATGTTAGTAGCCAAAATTAGAAACAAGACTATAATTTTGGAATGCCCGATTAGAAAATAGGATAATAATTTCAAAAGGTCTTGCGCGCACAAGGTGTACAATAAATTTATTGTACACTAATATAAATTTTACCCATTTTTTTTTGTAATTTTAACCTAGTTTTAATTAATTTTTATATTAATAAAAAAAAGTTGATAGAAATGGTTAAATGATTAATTTTATACATTATGAGTGGTTTTGAAAAAATATGTTTTACTGAAAATGAAAAAAAATTATCACTAAAAAATACTCCCTCCGTTCCTAAATAAGTGTCACATTTCCATTTTTTGCGTTCCCTTATAAGTGTCACATTTCTACTTTTGAACATGTACTTTTCCCACTTTTCCATACACTTTTCACATTTTTTCATGCACTTTTCCCAATTTTCTATAAATAATAATTACTTTTACTTACACATTCTACCCTTTTCCACTTTTCAATCCCCACATACACTTTTATTTGTACTTTATTCAATTAAACAATTATCTACTTTATCCTTTCCCTAAAAAAAACATTCTCAATCATTAACTCTTACCCACTTTACAATTTTATTAATTACCGTGCCCGATCTCAAATGTGACACTTATTTAAGAACGGAGGGAGTAGATAACTTTTACATATATAAACTTAAATTTTAAACATTTTCAATTAACTTTTACTCCAATGTACAATATTTATTGTACGCCTAAAAATTTATATAAAAATTTATATAATAATTTTGGGACGGAGCGAGAAGAAAAAAAGTAGCATAAATCCAAAAATTCCAAAAATTGAAACACCACACGTGACACGACAGAACCAGAAAATGAGAACACATCGAAAATTTTAAAATTCAACACGGAACTGTAATGTGATGCAACTTAAGTAACGCTAACAAAAACCATCACCTGCAAATATCTGGTATAGCATCAACATCAGCCATAGTAGGTCCCAACCGTAGCTGCAACGTATCCCTCCAGCTGGCAGCTTTTGATAGGAAGAGATCAACGTTGGAGAAGTAGTTCACACCGGTGCCCATATCACGCCGGTAGTGCTTCATCCTTTCCTCAGCCGGAAGCTCATGAAACGCCTTAATCGCTTTAACAAGGCGGTCGAGTAGAGAAACTGGCACTCCATGGTTGATGATTTGAAAAAACCCGAACTTCCCCGCCGCTTTACGGACTTGGTCCACCACCTCTGGTGTTGGACCTGAAAGGTCGATAACGGGAATAGGGTCGGCAGCTAAGTCGGGTGGTGAGTTTTCCGAATCGATTAGGTTTTCCTCAGGGTGGTGGAAAATTGAAGGAATTTGCGTGATTCCTGAATCGATTAGGCCTTTAACACCGAGTTTTGTGTCTTCGAATTTTTTGACGTCTTCCTGTCGATCGAATACCAAAACCGGTTGGCTGCCGGTAGTGTTAGCGATTACAGAAGCCATTTCGCCTTCTTTTTTATTTTTAGGATGTGAGTATTGCCGTATTGGGAATGTTAAAGAGTAATGTGATTTGGGATATGATTGCTTTTATACACCAATTTTGTTATGATTTTTCAACATAATGAGTAACAGATTACGGAGTACGGAGTAATACGCAACTCTATTTTGTCAAGAAATAGATAACCTCTGGAACTTTATGTTTGGGACCAGTTTGTTTCAATTATACTCCTTTGGTTATTAAATAATTGATAGAATGCAGAATTTAGGAAAGAGATTTTTGCATTATTGAAATAAATTCAGCAGAATACAGTATATATATAGAAGTTGTTAATCTAGAATCTTCCTAAGTTTGTTAGTACAAACTCCTTGTATTAAGGGAGTTAGTTGTAACTGCTGCCACATCAGCATGCTTAGTCAGCAGTAGTGGTTGCATTGATTCAGCTAGTATAAGGAACTAATCGTGCAAATACATAAGCTTAAGCAAGTAATCTAACAGCCCCCCTCAAGATGGGAGGGGAGGTGGATCATTCACACCCATCTTGGACAACAGATGCTGAAACTGATTAGAAGGTAGAGGTTTAGTGAACACATCAGCCAGCTGTTCTTGAGTAGGCAAATAGGATAAGTGCAGCAACCCTTCAAGAACTTTGTCCCTAGTAAAATGACAATCGATTTCTATGTGTTTTGTTCTCTTATGGAACACGGGATTTTTGGCAATATGCAAGGCTGATTGGTTATCACAATGCAAAGTGAAAGGCTTGAGATTATTGATCCCCATATCAGCAAGGAGATTAACCATCCAAGTAACTTCTGAAGCTGCTGCTGCCATAGCTCTATACTCAGCTTCTGCAGAAGATTTGGAAACTGTACTTTGCTTCTTTGACTTCCAAGAAATAGATGAACCACCCAACAGTAGCACATATCCTGTGATTGATCTCCTAGAATCAGTACAAGATGCCCAATCTGAGTCTGAGAAAGCTTGTAGTGAAATAATATCTGAAGCCTTTAATAGAATGCCTTAACCTTCTGTATGAGCCAAGTATCTCAGAGTGTGATGCAAGGCTGTAATGTGTGGTTGTCTTGGAGCTTGTAAAAATTGACTCAATGAATGAACTGCATAGGATAAGTCAGGTCTGGTATGAGTTAAGAAATTCAGTTTGCCCACCATAGATCTGTACTTTTCTGTATCAGCATAGAGTTCACCATCATCTTTAGTTAACTTAATGTTGAGAGGGAGAGGAGTTACAGCCTTCTTTGAAAGATCAAAGTCACATTCATGTAGCAATTCTCTAGTAAACTTCTTTTGACTGAGGATTATGCCATCTGCAGTGTATCCAACCTCAATGCCAAGAAAGTAATGTAACTGACCCAAATCCTTGATGCTGAACTCTTTGTGTAAGTAAGCTTTCAAAGCATCAAGTGTTTGAACATTTGTACCAGTTAAGATCACATCATCAACATACACAGCTGCTATGTTAATATCATCATCCTGTTTGTGAATAAAAAGACTGTAATCATGTTTGGACTGAATGAAACCTTGGTGTTCCAGTGCAGACCTAAATTTCTCATGCCATTGCCTGGATGCTTGTTTCAATCCATAGATAGACTTGAGCAGTCTGTAGACTTTGTTATTGGGATTAGGAACACCTTCAGGAACAGCCATGTAAACTTCTTCTTTGAGATCCCCATGTAAGAAGGCATTATTCACATCAAGCTGAAACAAAGGCCAATATTTGCTGGCTGCTATGGCAATCAAACACCTAATGGTACTCATTTTGACTACAGGACTAAATGTCTCCTCATAGTCAATGCCATATTTTTGATTGAAGCCCTTAGCTACTAATCTAGTCTTACACCTTTCCAGAGCACCACTGGACTTAAGTTTTACTTTGAAAACCCATTTGCAGCCAATAGCTTTCTTCCCTTTAGGAAGTTCTACAAGTTCCCAAGTGAGGTTTTCTGCATTGCTTCTAACCATAACTTATGCTTGGAAGCTTGATTATAATTTAAAGGTTATGTAATGTCACAAGAATGTGACAGAAAACCTTGGAATTCTTCTGGAAAAGCAGTGTAGGAAACCAAGTTGCACCAATGAGTAGTGGCAGTGTGACAGACATAATCTGAAAGATATGATGGTGTTTTATGCATTCTAGAGGATTGTCTAGGTACAACTGGCTCTTGTGTATCTGTGGGATTGGTTTGTTGAGATATAGAAGTGGGTGAGACAGTAGGGATAGAAGAAGTGGGAGAAGATGAGGATGAAGTAGATGAAGAAAGTGAAGATGTAGGTTCAGTAGATAGAGATAGAGTAGATTGAGAGGATGAAGATTGTGGTGTATGAGGTGAGAAAATGGTTTCTGGAGAGGAAAAATCAGGTGTATCAAAAGTTTGAGGTGAAGCAAAAGCTGGCAGAAAAATGGCATTTGTGTAGTTGGAAATGGAAGTCTGTTTTTTCTGATATAGGTGAAATGGAAAATGGTGTTCATGAAATTGCACATCTCTTGAGACAAAGAACCTGTTGGTATCAAGTTCTAAGACTTTGTATCCCTTTTGTGAAGTGGAATAACCCATGAACACACAAGTGGATGCCCTGTTATCCATCTTTGTTCTTCCCACTTTTGTTGTAGATACATAGCACAGACAACCAAAGCTTCTAAGATGGGTGAGATTGGGTGACTTTCCATAGAGTCCAAGATAAGGTGACTGTAATTCAATGGACTTGAGGGGCATTCTGTTGATTAGGTAAGCTGCACACATCACTAGGGCTGTGCACCGGACCAAATCCGGCCCGGTCCGGACCGGATCCGGAATTGACCGGATCCGGAATCGAGTTTTTTCCCTGTCCGGTGACCGGTCCTATATGTTACCGGACATGTCCGGTCCTGTCCTGAAAATTCCGGACCGGACCGGATTTTGACCTGTTTGTCCGGTTTAAGATATGCATTCCAAAAATGTTGTTTTTTAGCTGTGCAAAACTGCAGTTTTTTTAAGCTTTAAACTGCTGTTCTTTTACCATAAATACAAAAGCGATTTTCATTTCCTTTCCTTTGCTTTATTTTATTTTATACTAAAAAAAAAGTGCATTTTAATTTGTTGAATAAAATCACATAGAACAGAGGAAAACAAAGGAAACAGAGGATATATTCAAAATGGTTAAACATTTTAATGTTTAAATGCATGATATTTAAACTTTGTAGGGCTAACCGACTCATTCTCACCAATGAGATCAATGCGCCAAATGATGGACACAATGGACCGCCTCTTCGAAGACACTTTAACAATGCCAGGAAGAATGGGTGAAATCCGAGCACCATGGGACGTAACGGAAGACGAGAACGAGTACAAGATGAGGTTCGATATATGCTGTTTTTTAAACATAAACCTTCGTTTTTTGCCTCAAATCACCACGGACCCTACGGTAGTACGGAGACTCGTCCAATTCTGTTCGTCGGAGACTCGTCGGCTCGTCGCAGTCGAAGCTTCGTAGCCCTCGGAGGTGCGTCGCGGCTGCGGCCTGCGTGACCGTCGAACCGTCGTTGTTGTGACTTGTGGACTCGTGGTGCATCGCAGCTCTGCGTGTGTGATAGTCAGATCTAGAATTCAGGGAGGGAGGGAGGGAGGGAGGAGAGAGAATGAGGGAGGAGGAGAGTCTGAAACAGAAAAACGCATAACCCTAATTCCTAACCCCTTTTGCGTTTTGATGGGATTTTTTTTTTTTTTTTCAAATTTAAACGGGTAAACCGGATCTAACCGGATTTATCCGGTTTTTGTCCGGACCTGTCCTGAATCTGGAATGCTCAATTTATAACGTCTGGTGCCCGGTCCTGAATCCAACGGACCGGACCGGTCTGGACAATTCAGGTCCGGTTCCGGACCGGATTCAGGACCCGGGTTATTTCTGCACACCCCTACACATCACACACTCACCCCAAAACCTGTCAGGAACCCTAGATTGGATGTATAAGGCTCTTGCAGTTTCTAGCAAATGTTTGTGATTTCTCTCAACAACCCCATTTTGATGAGGTGTATGGCTGCAGCTGGTTTGGCTCAATATTCCAAGTGTTAAACATAATCTCCTGAAGTCACCTTCACACAACTCCTTTGCATTATCAGATCTAATGCACTTGACAGTAACACCAAATTGTGTTTTGACCATATTCAAAAAATCAGCTAACACAGAAATAGAATCCTTTTTGTTCCTCAACAAATGAATCCAAGTAAATCTGTTGTAATCATCTACAATAGTTAGAAACTGATTACAGCCAGTAGTAGTTTTCACAGAGTGGGGACCCCAAACATCTATATGTATCAAATCAAATGGTGCTAAACTCTTAATGCTGCTATGAGGAAAGCTCAATCTAGTCTGTTTAGCTGCAGGACAGACTTGACATATAGTATCCTGAATACAAGAGTTGACTTTACAATCAGGATTTATTAGTTTGAGTTGGCTAAAAGGTAAGTGACCTAATCTTAAGTGCCACAGTTTAGCATCATTTATGGCTGAGTGACAAGCTGTGTTGCAAGTATGATACTCCACAGTAGTTGAGGTTGCTGGTAACTTTGGTTCTCCAACATTGTATAGGCCAGAACTGACTTCACCAAGAGGAATCAACCTCCCTTTCTGACAGCAAATAAAACACTTGTTGTGAGTAAAATGTAATTCACAGTTCAAGTCCTTGCACAGTTTGTGGACAGAAATCAAGTTATACTTGAAATCAGGGACATGTAACACATTGTGCAGTGTGATATTTTCATTCAGAATCACATAACCAATGTGTTTGACAAGTATCTTACTCCCATCTGGTATAGTGATATAAGTGGCTTGATTTCCAACCAATTTATACTCAGCAAATTGTGTTAGGTCATGACAGAAGTGATCAGAAGCTCCACTATCTAAAAGCCATTTAGAATTTGTAGATGACAATAAACAAATGTTACCTGCCATCATAGCAAGATTTTATTGATTAGGTTCAGAACTCTTCTGTTGCTTGGTCAACATGTTCATCAGCTGATTGTATTGCTCCACTGAAATTGTAGGTTGATCAGCTTTGGTTTCTGCTTCAGTATCAACACCAGAAGACATTGCTGCTGTCTTATTGAAATTGTTGCCTTTAAAATGCTTAAAACCAGGTGGATAACCATGAACTTTGAAACATCTCTCAATACTGTGACCTGGAATCTGGCAATGAGTGCAAAAATATGGAGAACCAGACTTGTTGTTTCCATATTTTTGATAAGCAGAACCAGTGTCTTGTGCTTTGTAATTTCCGTTGTTCCAATGATCTCCACCAAACCTCCTCTTCTCAGCCACAAAAGCAATTGGTTCAGTAGAATAAGTAGCTTTAGAGACTTCTTGATGCCTTTCTTCTTGAGCAAATAGTCTGTAAGCTTCAGAAACTTTAGGTAAACTTGGCACCATTAGAACATTTCCTCGAATTGTGGCAAATTGATCAGTTAGCTTCATCATAAATTGCATCACCATCTTCTCCTGATGTCTCTGAAAGAACTTCTTGGTCACATTGCAAGTACAGTTGTTGCAAGTACAGTAAGGCATAGGATGTGCTTCCTCAATTGCATCCCAAATTGTTTTGATTTCAGTGAAAAATTCAGACACACTCTTCTCTCCTTGAGTCAATTCTGCTAACTTCTGTTCTAAAGAATAAACCTGAGCCATGGATGCAAATCCAAACCTCTCTTCAAGATCTAACCACACATCTCTGGCAGATTTCAAGAACATTACACTCTTGGCAATTACCTCACTCAGATTTCCTAAAATCAAAGAGCAAACCAAATCATTGCACCTTTCCCAAGCTCTACACTCAACAGTACCAATATCTGGCTTGCTGATGCTACCATCAACAAAACCTATCTTATTCTTAGCAGATAGTGCAAGCAACATAGATCTTTTCCAGCCAGTGAAGCCTTCACCATCAAACTTGAAAGAAACAAGTTGAACAGAATTAGCATCAGATGGATGAATATAGTAGATGCTGGTAGGATCTTGATTTGGAGGTAACACCACACTTCTCCTTGAATCACCTTCATTTTCACCATCAATCGCCATTAATTCAGATTAAGAAGCTTAGTAGAATGCAGCTACGAAGAAAAAACTTTTAGTTTTAACCAGATTTCCAGATCAAAACATCAACTGACAGTCAAATTCAGTGAAGAACACACTTGTTTAGCTGATTTTAGGAATGAACTTGTGTAAGAAATTTGCGGAATTTTCAGAAAGAGAGCAAAGCCTGCTCTGATACCATGATAGAATGCAGAATTTAGGAAAGAGATTTTTGTATTATTGAAATAAATTCAGCAGAATACAGTATATATAGAAGCTGTTAATCTAGAATCTTCCTAAGTTTGTTAGTACAAGCTCCTTGTATTAAGGGAGTTAGTTGTAACTGCTGCCACATCAGCATGCTTAGTCAGCAGTAGTGGTTGCATTGATTCAGCTAGTATAAGGAACTAATCGTGCAAATACATAAGCTTAAGCAAGTAATCTAACAATAATTACAGTACATTTTGGGTGAGAATGAGCCATGATCTAACACAAGTTACAATTAGTAAGGAATTGGAATTCGAACACGTAACCTAGTATACAAAACATTTTTTTATGCAAGCTGGAAATTTAGTTCATTAAGCAGAACAAAATAACAAGTCTAGGGAGGGGAAATTGTTTTTGCTTAATCACTTGCGTTGTTGCTAGTCTTTATAGATATTTGGCATCGCGTGTTTTTAAGCTTTCTAAAATACTCAACAAAGTCTCCCTAAAAAAAATACATTTTCGTCGTCGGTCCTGCTTGTGCCTGTTGTGCGCACACAAGCGCCCCGATCGACCCTCGCTCTTGCCACCAATAGGCAAGGGTGCCCATTCTAAAGCAAGCACTCGCTCGTGCTCCGAGCCTTGAGATTCACTTTCCGCATAAGCTCCTGCCGCCCTATAGGCAAGAGCGTGCCGCACGATCCGGTGTCAAAACACTCGAACCGTGACACCCAGGGTACCAAATAGTTACATACCATGGGCTCTCATTGGTTGTTTTCACATAACCCCACATGAGATAAAAATTTAAATCTAAAATATCAAATAATATTTGAATTTATAATTTTAGACCAATCACAACTCAAAGTTTCACACCCTGAGGATACATGTCGCCTTTTCACTAGAGAGATATATCCTCCAATAATACATGACATGAAGTCAGGTGATAGCTTCCCACACGTATGACTCTATGAGAACAAAAACGTGGAAACAAAAGAGTCACGGGAAAAACAAAGTGAGAGGGGCCATACTACACCACAATTAATGAATTACGTATGAATTGTGAATGATAGAAGTGGACAATGACAGAGTGATCATAAAAATCGGTAACCCTTTTAATATTGAATTTTGATTGGTTACAAATGTATTGAAACTTTACTTACAACACTTTCTCTCTCCAATTAATTGTGATTTTATGTTATACTTCGTATGTATTTTAGGGGTTGCCAGTACCAACCCTTAGGGTCAACCAAACATTTTCCGAAGCATCCACTCAATTTATCTATTACCTGAATCTCGATAATACCCGAAGACTTTTTGTGACTGTCAATATCATTTCCAAAATTCACCTCATCAATGGACAATATCTCTGACAAACCTCCGCCGGAAAACTTACCGATAGTCCTAATTCTCCAATCACTACCAGTCTACAATCTCTACGAACCTGAATTCTCTAACCTTTACCACTTCATCAAGACTTACGACTCCCCACTTCCCCTCCCCGACTCCCTCGCCGCCGCAAAATCTGCCGGTGTCACTGCTTTGCTCGCTGGTGGATCTGTCCCAATCAATGCAACTAGCATCCTCGATCACCTCCCTTCACTCCGCTGCATCGTCACCACTACTGCTGGCCTTAATCATGTCGATCTTGTCGAGTGCCGACGCCGTGGCATCGCTGTCGCCTCCGCTGGTGATTCTTATTCTGATGACTGCGCTGATATGGCGGTGGCTCTTTTGATTGATGTTTTTAGGAAGGTTTGTTCAGGTGATCAGTTTGTGCAGAGAGGTGATTGGAGTGTTGAGGGACAATATGGCTTGGGTAATCGGGTAATCTCTTCTTACAATTAACTCGCATTTCTTGATATTTTTTTTTTTTTTTAAGCTGCTTAATTACTTTTCTCGTGACCTACTATGTGGATTGATTATGTTGGGATCGAAGAATTAAATTAATTATTCCATCAGTCCGAATTGTTTGCCCCATATTCTAACTCGTTGGACCAAATTATTTTACTCCTTATTTGAGATTAAAATTATGGTTTCATAAGTATTTTTAGTGACGATTGACGAAGGAACGGATAAAATGGCAAATAAGGCAAATTAAAAAGAAGCTAGGGATCATAAATAGTTTCATTTAATCAAATACTAGTGTGTGGCCCGGGCGATGCCCCGGTTGCTACATTGAATAACTAAAGTTTTAGATTTTTCTTGAGCTCAATATTTGACCAAAATACTTGTATTCTCTAGAATGAAAAATATCCGTTAATTTCGTCAACTACACAGGCACGCTAAGTCATTTATCATGGCAAGTAAGTTTTCAATCATATCATCTTACAATTTGTATAATTTGTTTTCTCGTGGAATTAAGTGCGTCAAATTAATACACACCAAATTAGATATATATGCAGCTATGTAAGACAATCCTATAGTTGATTCTTATGAGACTTATGACATCAGGTTTCTTCATGGTTGTCATAATGCTTTAATTTTTTTTCCTTTTCAAAATAGTCCATAGAAATTAAAAAGTCACATAAAATTTATTTGTTTTAGATTTCATGTGAACATTTATTTATAAATTAATGTGAAGAGATAACCACAATTGGTGGTTGGTTAAGATGGTAATGAGAATTATCATCCAAACTGGAGGTCTAGTGTTCGAATCTCATTGTATTGATTTTTGGTTGTCCATTACATAATACATGGTGAATGGATGATGTGGCGTGAGAAGAGTACTACGTGACACATATACATTTTCCACAACGCCTTTTAATATATTAGTATAGATTTGACTTTTATATGAGATACTCCGTAGTTGATTAAGTTAAGGGGAGACTCTTAGATGGATTTTAAGGAGAATAAGGGGAGGCTCTTAGATAAATTTTTAAGGGGTAAAAAAAATTAAGAGCTATCTCTTAGGTAAGAAATGAGATACTATTAATTAGAGTTTGGTTTGAGAAAATTCTAAAATAAGAGCTAGCTCAAAAAAAGCTAATGTTACCTTAATATTTTTTGCATGAAAAATAAAATAAAAAGAAGAGGGTAAGAGAAATAAGAGTTAGTGTTAAGAGATAATGCATTTCTATAAATTTTGGGATGGGACTCTCATTTGAAGTTAGAGCTGAGGTGATATAGGAGAGAGATTAAGAGTCTTTAATATGAGAGTCCCCCCTTGTTGTTGCTTTTAAAGTCTTACAGATACGGAGTAACTATTAATCTATGGTTCCTAGATTGCATTAAAAAAAGAACTTTTGACAAACTTTCGGAAGTGTGATTTCTCATGTTGCATTTGCAAACCAAACAACACAACAATCTTCCACTTCTTAGAAAGTTTGCCATGCTTTTCATGTAAATGTCAACTACAATCTTGATGTTTGCATCTGCCAAATACATGCAGTTAAAAGGAAAGAAGATAGGAATTGTTGGATTGGGTAGTATTGGGTGTAGGATTGCGAAAAGACTGGAGGTGTTTGGGTGCACAATTCTTTACAACTCAAGAAAAGAGAAACCATCTGTTTCGTACCCTTACTAGTCAGATGTTCGCGAGCTAGCAGCAAACAGCGATGCTTTGGTAATAAGTTGTGCTTTAAACGATCAGACAAGGCACATGATAAACAAGGAAGTTCTATCAGCTCTAGGGAAGGAAGGTGTCATCATTAATATTGCTCGAGCCTCGAGGGCCTATAATCGATGAAAATGAACTGGTGAGGTTTTTAGTTGAAGGGAAGATAGGTGGTGCTGGATTGGATGTTTTTGAGAAAGAGCCTAATGTTCCGAAAGAGCTTCTTGCTATGGACAATGTTGTTCTGTCTCCTCATGCTGCCTATTTGACTCACGAATCATTTCGTGACATTTTTGAGCTTGTCAAAGGGAATCTGCAAGCTTTCTTCTCTAATAAACCATTACTCTCTCCAGTCATGGAGGGATGATTCTTACACTCCTTTTCATGACTGAGTTTCTAGCAAAATTTACAAGTTATTTTTTGTCTCTATTAGTGATATGAAAATTGTAGAAAGGATATTGAAAAGGTCTTACACAGTCAAGGTGAGGATGTTTGTATGGAAGATCATACCAAGTACAAAAGTCAAAACTTGATATTGAAAAGGTCTTACACAGTCAAGGTGAGGATGTTTGTATGGAAGATCATACCAAGTACAAAAGTCAAAACTTGATATTGTCTTCTCATTGCAATTACAACTTTTCAAGGAGGGGCTTTTAGTATTGGATTTATTTTTGAGAGGGATGAACATATGTACTTGGTGGGATAGTCGACAAAAATAACATAGATTTTGAATTTTGAAATCATCGATATAAAAGCAGTGTAGATAATATCAAGAGACAAAATATTAAAGTAGATTGACCAAAGAAAGTTCGTCACTTTTAAAATTAAAATCTAGAATATTTGAGGAAGAAGATAGAGAGTTCATAACATGAAGATTAAAATCTGAAATAAAATACTTAGAGTCTATGATGCATTGATGCCAATTTATTATCGGAGCTTTGATAGAAAAAGCTAGAATATTTGAGGAAGAAGATGTCCACTCATAGACCCTATATTTAGTTAGACCCTTGAAAATGCGTTCCCATATTTTTTGCGATTGGCAGAGTCTCAAATCTCACATCCCCTCCTCCCACCCCCGAACATAATAGCTTTGCCAAACGCCGTCACATAGTTATAACGGGTTTATCACTCTTAACTCATGCTAAACTTCCTCCTACCTAATCAATAAATTACCAACTCCTATACCCCTTTTGAATAAATCCCGCTACTATTGTTTATTCAATTCTCTTCCTAATTATCTTAAACCTTGGTAATTTTGGTTGCCTATGCTATCCATGATTAAAACCATATACCTCACACATAGACACCGTCACAAAACGAGTCTTCACTTCGAGACACGTACACTTTGTCCAAAATGAATTTCCCTACTCCACGCTTACCAATCACCTCACTCCTACTTATTTTTCTAGCCCAAGCTTCACGTATCCAATCTCTTTCCCTATTCTCCAAATTTCGGTCCATCAACCTGATTTATTTGGGCCAAGCCCAAATCAGTCCTCCTCCACTCCTTCACCCTATTCGGTTACTGATCGTCTGATCCCCTTGCTACTCCAAACTCTCGAATCTGGGATACCCCACAAGGCCAGAATACTCCTCTCCTTGAGTCCCCTGGACCAGCTGACTTACCAAGCCCATGTTCCAATCCAACACCAATTGTGAATGTTTCACATTTTAATTTTTTTTTTTTTAAAATGAAAATTTATTAACTGATAAAATGTCACACGATAGGGAAAATCAAAAATAAAATAAAATACAATATATACAAAAGACATCTAAATATATCAAATACATAACAAATCGAATCAAATAAAACTCCTTTTCTACAAAACTATGATCATTGTACGTCGAACTTCTTATATACCATCTTACACACTTGTTTGATAGACCTTTCTACAAGAGGGTTTTTTGATATGTTGTATTTTTTAAATTATTAAATCAGATTCAATAATTGTAGAAGTAGAACTGACATGTGATGCGGCATCACCATCATCGACGAGTCAATTTCTATATTTTCCCCTCGCACACCAGACATCTAGGATATTGTAACATCCTATCTTTCAAAAGGAGAAGAAATACCATGTCTTCAAGCGCAATTTAGAAGGTGGACCATGGTGCACGTAGAGCATGGTGCACCTTAAGAACACTACTATTGAAAGAACATCTAGTTACGAGAAAAGAACATGGGTATTTTTTTATTTAGGTTTTTAATAAATAGTAAAATAATATATTATTTTTATAACAAAAAAGTGAAATATTATATCGCATGTTATTGTGCCGTAGTGTTATGTTCTTTTGCTTATGCACATATTCAAACTCAAAGTATAAACTATGAAAACTCAAGTTTTTTTTAATATTCAAACTCATAACTGATTTCTCTTCTATCATTTGCTCTCCTTAAATAGAGGAATGGAGCAGCAAAAGGAAGCCAAAGACTCCACAACAAATCCTAAAAATCATCTAAGGCCCTGTTTGGTTCAATATTAGTAAAGGAAGGGAAGGGAAAGGAAGAGAAAATAAAGGAAAGGAAATAAAACATATTTTCCCATGTTTGGTTTGAGAGAAGGAATCGATAGGAATCTCATGTTTGGTAGAGTATTAACAAGGAAGGGAAGAAGAGAAAGAAAACCAAAAATTAAAAATAAAACAAATCATCCTACAAAGCAATGCCAATCACTTATCACTGCATTTGAAAATATTCTTCGCACAAATGCTCCAAACTTGAATGTCTAACGCCTGTACATAAGGCAATAAAACAAGTCACAACTCGGGCTTGTAAGCAAATGGTAAAAATCCAAGAGCGTCTAAAACAAGTGCAACCAGTTCATGAGCCAAAAGAGCTCTTAAGTGGGCTTGACTTTGGATCAGAAATTAACTCATGGAGATTAGAGTTTCAGAGGGGGAGAGGACGGATCGGAGGAGAGTGCGCCGGTTAATTTCCAGATTACATTTTAATTACTTCGTAGTGAGTATTCCGTATGTTTTTAACTTATGAACAATTAATTATTTTGGTTTTTACAATGATTAATTTTTAGTTTTAGATCCTCCTCTCCATAAGCCTGCTCAAACTGTGTGCAGTGATACATTGAAAAACAAGCCAATAAAATACTAATTACTCCCTCCATATGTTTTTTTTAACGTTTGGTATCATTCACGCGATTTAACGATGAATTAATATGGATTGAGATTTATTATATTTTTTATTTAAATAATGCAAATAACGTTTATTTATAACGTTTTGGCTATCCAAAATCCGAAAATGGAAAATGTGAAAGATTTAATGCCTCAATGGAAGAGTGTGAGAGATTAAATGCTTCAAAAAATTTAATTGGTTAAAATAATATTTGGTCACAATTTTAACCGAATATTAAGATATTTATATAGGAAATTTTGTGAAACTACTCTTAATTTGATGGTTTTGTAAGTTGTTACCTATTAAAAACTTTATTAAATTTAACTTTCTTATAAGTTTGGTTTATTTGACTAATACTACTATTTGACATTTTATGTCGTGTATTTATTCTATTATTTGACATTTTATGTCGTGTATTTATTCTATTATTTAAATAGCTATGTTCAATTGTTGTTTTGTTCATTTCCTATACAAGTATTAAATAACCGTTATAGTAGGATTTAAAGACGAAAAACATTATCAACAAAAGTTAAATGGTAATGTTTGTAATGTTTCACCAAATTTCTGATAATATAAAATAAAAGTTTTTTCATTGTTAAAAATAAAATGAGACATCTTAAACAGAACAATTAAAGAACAGTAACGAAGGCCTAAATGAGTACGGAACAGTTAGCTTGGTCTTAAATCTTTCTACTCCGTATTCCCGCACTACGGGGTTGAGTAGTTGTTGTTGAGTTCTTCCCTGCATCAATGGCGGGCACGGCCTCACCAAACCTCCCAAATCTTCCAAAAGTCTTACTCCTAAAACCCCCACCAATCTACCTCCGCTACGAATCTCAATTCTCTCTCCATTTCAACTTCCTCAAAGCCTACGATTCCCCACTCTCCCTCCCGGAATACATCGCCGCCACAAATTCCACCGACGTCGCCGCCACATTCGTCACCAGCCTTGGACCTCGGATAAATGCCGCCGACATCCTTGACCACCTTCCTTCCCTTCGTTGCATCGTCACCTCCACCATCGGCGTCGACTTCATCGACCTTGACGAGTGCCGCCGCCGTCAAATCACCGTCGCCAATGCCGCCGATGTTTTTGCCTCTGACTGCGCTGAGTCTGCGGTTGGTCTGCTAATTGACGTACTGCGGAAGATATCTGCTGCTGATCGTTTCGTTCGGAGCGGAAATTGGAGCGCTTCAGGCGGTTTCCCTTTGGGTAATCGGGTAATGCTATTTCTAAACCCTAGCTTGACATTTCATGAAATTGGAGTATTTGTTGAATACAATTGTTGCATTAGTATTTTGTAACGCTGTGGTTTGGATCATGTTCTTTTCGGGTCAATTAAATTCCTTCCTATTTGGTTTATGAGTCTATCAGTCAGACTAGTTGCACCTTAACTAAATCATCCAGGTTTGGGGTACAATTTTGGGTATTTAAAAATTGTACCTAAACTAAAATCATCCAGGTTTATTTTGACCGTGTAATTTAGGTTGGTCAGTGTTCTCATATCCAGTTGAAATGAACATTAACTTATACTGATTGAATGATTGATCATTCGTTATTGTATTGCCCTTGTGGTTTATTTGCACCCTAAAGAATAATAATTGATCATTCATTATAATTAATTTTCGATGAACTGCTGGAAGCGTCGGATTGTCGGAATGTGACCAAACCCATAGTGAATGGAACTAAACTGGAACTGAATCAGATGACTAATTATGAGTACTGACCTAAAACAAATTGTGTCTAAAAAATGATACTTCCCTGAAAGTCTTGTGGAAATGTGGAATCATGAAATCCAATACTAGAAATAACTTCTCATTAAACAAATTATAGCGGGATATGACATACGGAGTATTAAGCTTGCGAGTTGCGATTAATCAAAATACTGAAGTATAAGTCACAGAAGATATGCAAGCAAACACCCAATCAATGAATTTCACAGGGGAACCAAGTTCAAGCACCGCAGATTGCAGAAAGCTCCAGTTAATTCATGGAATCATATGCCTTCAATGTGCATCCAGAAAGCTCAGTTTCCAAGTGAATATTTGTAAGAAATATCATTAACAATATTCCTAATGGTTCCTTGCATCCTAACCGTTGAGATTTTGGAAATAATCCTGGAAATCACATTGCAACTGGTACAGGTAATACGCCTAAGATCACCCACCTTGACCCTGGATGGATAATCCGATTATGCACCTTAGGGACCAAAGTGACAGCAGTACGATTGAACTGCTTTGCTTAGAATTCCAAAAATACAGCATAATCCTTTATAAGTGAGCAGCTTCTTTTGAAGAAACCAACATTTAACCCACCACAATTCCTGGATTCTGAAGCCTTGTCGTCACTAATCTTATCAGTACAGCATCAGTCTTACTTTTGATCACAGGTTGACAGAGCATTTCTCTAGCAGAAAGAGTTCACTTGGAACCAGTCCTCATTGTAGGAACATGAATACTACGCAAAGATGTACAGAGTAGCAGCAGAACCAATCAGTTCTTTTTTGTTATTCATCATATGTGAACTGTGAAGAACTCCTCAAGAAACCAGAAAAGTCATCAATATCCAGTTAGATTGTCCATCTAATTTGTCGAATGTAGAAAAACTGGCCATTAAACTATGTCTTACTACTAAATTTTTGTTGGTACCTATGTTACAAGACCTTGGAACACAGTCTAAACTTTCAATTCATGCATCAGACTATGAGTTGCTCAGCTAAATGACTACATAGCCAACTGCTATTCATTTGGCTACCACATTACCATATCATTATTTCCATTTCACGTAGCCTTTAATCTTCATGTAGCTTTCACTCAGTTGATCATGTCTACAATTTTATGCATATCCGGTATTGATCTTTAGTACTTTAATAGTTTCATTCACTACTCTGAATTAGCCACCACATCCCCCCAATTAGCATGTCATGTCACTATTTCCGTTTAGCTATACTTGTTGCCCCTTCTCCCCTGATGTTGTTGCTGTTTGTGTTCACTGATTTCAGCTAGGACATAAAAAGATAGGGATTGTGGGTTTGGGAAACATTGGCTCAAAGATTGCAAAAGGACTTGCAAGTTTCAATTGCAGCATATCATACACCTCCAGGAAAAAGAAGCCTTCTGTCCCATACTCGTTTTATCCAGACATCCACACATTAGCATCAGATAGTGATGTTCTTGTAATATGTTGTCCGTTAACTGATGAAACGAGGCATATGATAAACAAGGAAGTTCTACTGGCTTTGGGAAAGGAAGGAGTTATCATCAACATTGCCCGTGGTTCTGTAGTCGACGAGAAAGAGTTGGTGAGATTTTTACTGGAAGGCCAAATAGCAGGTGCTGGACTAGACGTTTTCGAAAATGAGCCTAGTGTGCCAAAAGAGCTACTGGCATTAGACAATGTTGTTCTGTCTCCTCATCTTGCTGCTTGCACAGAGGAGGCCTTCCATGATTTGTACCAACATGTCAAAGGAAACTTGCAAGCTTTTTTCTCAAACAAGCCACTACATTCTCCAATTGTCTGATACACGTACCACTCCGTTTGTCATTTTTGTACTGTAGAAGCAGCAATTAGCTGTTTCTTTGTAACATTAAACGTTGTGTGGTAGGCATTTCTCCACTATAAACAAGGTTGCTACCAGACCGATTTAACATCATTAGCTAGAAAATTTACAAATTTTGCTGGTGGATTCTGAATTTTTTCAATGTCTGTAACCAATTCAAGCCAGCACATCTATGGATTTTATAGCTATTTAATATCATTTAATATCGACATAGGATACTTTGTCTATGAATCGACAGAGGATATTCAAAGGTTTCAATCTGTTATGCTTAAAAATCACAATGGAAATTAGACTGATTGGTAATCAATTTAATAATGAGAGCAGGTTTTCCCTAGCTATTTTAGCATGATTTTTTGAGGAAGTAAAAACCCATAACGGTTATGTATTGCCAAATACGTAACATGTATAAAAAATGGTATGAAAAATGGTGTGTTTATGTGAATAATTGCGTGTTTATTTGATACGAAATTACCAGCGTACCCCTATAATGTATTTATAAAAATATTATTGTGTGCCGCCTCTCCATCTTCTGATTTGTCGAATACTTTATGCATGAAAGAGAAATAAATCATCTCTACAACTCATCTAGCTTAGCCTGTCTTGGACTTAGAACCTCTGTCCAATCACATTAAACATTCCCCATGTTCCATAATACTACATCTGTTTCAAAATGATCTTTATGCTTTCCATTTTAAATTATTTCATAATTGTTCTTTACATTGTGCTTTATAATATTTTTAGACATAAAAAGTACTACCTCCATTTCAATATGATCTTTTCACTTTCCATTTTAGTCTGTTACATAATGTTCTATAAACTTTGTTTTGTTCACCCACCTTTCCATTTTGTTATGTTCACCCACCTTTTTACTCACTCTCCTTTTTTTTATCTTAATTTTTGTCCAAATATATAGTACCCGTAAAGATTATTTTGAAACAGAGGGAGTACTCCATCCGTATGGAAAAGGTGCAATTTGAACGACAAAGTTTAATGAAGGCGAATTGATTTTATTAAAGAATGAAAGAAGTAGGATAAGTGTAGATTAAATAATTGAAATAAAAGATAATGAAAGTGGGGTAAGTGCAGATTAAAAGATTAAATATTAGAAGTGGAGTATTTGGTGTAAAAAAGATATAATAAAATAAGGGGAAATTTTTCCAAAAACAGAAAATGCACCAATCATTTAATTACGGCCGATTAAGGAAAGTGCACAAATATTTTCATACAGAGGGACTATATATTTGTAGGATTTGACACTAAGAATAAATACGAAAATATAATTGAAAAATTAATGGTTAGTGAGCGGATCATGTCTGTACGGATCGGGTACGGATCATGTCCGGATCGGCTAAGACTTGGATTCGGGCCAAGTATGTATCAATAAGGCTCAGATTCATGCAAAGTTCGGATAATACATACCTAGGATTCAGGTCGATTACGGATTGGGCTTGCGGTTTAAGTTTAGATCGTGTTAAGGTAATTGGTATTCTTATGTTCAATTAATTGAGTGACTCTAGAGTTCTCGATAAAATTCAGATCACTTTATTAGACTAAGACTTCATGCCAAATGAAGATTTTTTAGACTTTTATTACTTTGTCTCCAAATTATTTAATATAAATAGAACATATACGGAGTAATAAATTTGCATATATTGAGTTGGATCATAATTAATAGTTCAACTCGGTTAACTTGAGTTAGATTAATGACGAGTGCATTGAATAGGATTCGGGTTAAATCGAGCTTTTTTAATCTCGATTGGCTTTCGTTTATCGGGTAAACTCGAGTCGAATTATTTTCGGATATCATGTTAAATCGGGTTAGATTGGCAATAATTAAGTTGAATTAATATTTGGAGACGTGGGGCGGGTTAAATCGTGTATTAGGTTTTGTTGTTACCAGCTAAAATCGATTTCCGGATTATCAGATCAGATGTGGGTTCGGTTAAAATTATCGGATGCAAATCGCGATATGAGTCTCCTCGTGTTAGCAGTTCGGATTAGGGTCTTGAATTCACCGGTTAAATCGGATTTCGGGTCAACAACAGATCAGTTCAGATAGATTTTGATCTAGCCACTATTTCTCGTATATAATTCGTGTCGGAGTTCTCCAATGTTGGATGAATTTCTATTGAGAGAAGATTGAGAGAGAGAAAGTTCAATGAAGATATTTTGGATGATTGAGGAACCGATGAGCTGATTACCATGAGTACAATATATACTCAAGCTAACTAATGAGGTGTTCTAACCAATCATGATTGCTCGATTGTACACCTCAACAAATCTGATCTAATGCAGCTAGTTATTACAACAAGGATTAATAACAAACTCTCTAACAACCTTCCTGATGTTAGAAGATGAGTGAAGCATTGCATGGCTGCATTAGTGTTGTTATTGTGATCTTGGCCTGCATCATTGTTGTTGTTGTGTTCTTGGCCAGCATTGCAGTAGTGTATACCAACACCCCCCCCCCCCCCCCTCCTCAAACTAGGCATGAGAAAGACATTGCCCATGGCAAGTTCGGTAGACAAATTCTTACGTTGAGCGCTAGGAAGGATCTTTGTAAAATTCTCAGCTAGTTAATTTTGATTAGGTAAATAACTTATATGCAGAAGTCCTTCTAGAACCTTATCTCAAGTAAAGTGGCATTCCATTTCAATATGTTTAGTTCTTTCATGGAAAATAGGATTTGTAGCAATATGAATGTTGCAAAATTGTCACAATGAATTTCAACAGGTTTAAGATTGTGGACACCTAGTTCTTCCAATAATCTAACCACCACCGTGATCTCACTAGCAGCTTGAAATATAGCCCTATACTCTACTTCAAAAGAGCTTTTAGAGATGGTTGATTGCTTCTTAGATTTCCAGGCGAAGGGAAAATTTCCTAATAGAAGAACATAGCCAATAAATGACCTTCTTGTTATGGGTCAAGCAACCCAATCAGAATCAGAAAAAGGTTGGAGAGTTAGCTTCTCTCTGGCTCTTAAGAGAATACCTTGCCTTGCAGTGTAATTGATGTACCTAAGAGTGTGAGTAAGGGCTTCAACATGCTGAACTTTAGGAGAATGCGTGAGCTGACTCAGTGACTGAACAACAACGGAGATGTCAGGTCTGGTATCACTAGTGGAAAAATGTTCATTTGCATCGCTGAATTTGCGTCGCACTTATAAATTCGTGACGCAATTGAAAAATTTTAGTCTAAAAAATTGTCATTGCGTCGCATTTTCATAAATCTGCGACGCAAATGACTGTTCCAAGCATTATACAGTCATCTGCGTCGCAGATTTACAAACCTGCGACGTAATGAATTTAAATTTGGGTCGCAGATTTAGAAATGTGCGACGTAATGACTCAACCCCTAAAACTCTCATTACTGCGGCGTTCACCCTAAATCAAGATAAAATCCTAAAACAAAACTCCTCCATCGCTCACCCTCAGCTCTCACCGTCGTTCACCCTCCTCCTCTTCTCACTGCCGTATGTTCTTCCTCCACCCTGCCGCGTTCACCCTCCTCCTCCATCTTAGTGCTCGTGGTCAAGGTCGGGAAAGGCTCAGCTCTGTGACGCAAGTACGAAAGGGTTCTGTACAGTTCAAAGCCTCCTCTCACCATACCATCCACCGCACTACTCTGCTCGCCGGAAGATCCCGCTTCTCGCCGCCGCTACCACCTACTCGCCTCTACCACAGGTACTAAGGTTGTCGTCCTCCCTTCTGGCCGACCAAATCTTCTGTTACTCCTCTTTTCTTTCTCAATGTTGGTTTACTTTAATTCTCCTGTTTTGATTGGTCATTAAATTGAATTTCCTTTAATTAGTTGAGCCTAGTAAGTTTATTGTGCAGAAAATTTAGGCTAATTTTTCCAATTATTAGATGGAACGAATTAAGGTTTTGATATTTGGGGTTTTGAGTAAATTGCGTGTAAAACTAAATCTAGCTGGAGAAGATGACTTTGCTTAATTTGAGGTCCTGGTTCTTATAAATTTAGGGTTATGTTAGTTATCAAATGTTGTTAACAATTTGGGATTTTTTATAGTTTGTGTCGATTTATATTATTGAAATGCTAATTTTTTGGACGGAAATCGTTATTCTTGATTTGAAATGTTCGTGTCGATGTATTGTGGTCTATGATTATGTTTTCTCTGTGATTTTTTGTTGTGATATTGAGATTTCTGAGTTTCTGTGGTGGATCTTGTTGCTAATGGTCATTGTGTTGTGCCTTTGATACTAATTCTACCGAGACATTGTTTTGTGGGTGGGATTTCAAAGACCGTTAGCCTGGTGTTTCTATTGTATGCCATGTGGTACCATATTTGTGGTTTGTCTGCGCCTTTGAAGAGATTAACAGATTCTCATGATGAAAAGTCATTTGCGTCGCACTTTAGCTAATCTGCGACGCAAATGACTTTTATTTTAACATATTGAAAAGTCATTTGCGTCGCAGTTTAGTTAAATTGCGACGCAAATGACTTTTCGGCATGTTAAAAAAAAGTCATTTCCGTCGCAGATTAGCTAATCTGCGACGCAAATGACTCTTATTTGCGTCGCCCAAATGTGCGACGCAAATGACTTTTTTCATTTGCGTCGCAAATGACTGTTTTTCCACTAGTGTATGAGTGAGAAATTTAACTTTTCCACATAACACCTATATGGTTCTGCATTGTAATATGCTTTATGTTCAGAAGAAAGTTTCAGATTAAGAGGAAAATGAGTGATAGAAAGTTTAGACAAGTCAAGTTCACACTCATGGAGAAATTCTTCGGTGTACTTCTTCTGAGTGAGAATGTAGCCTTCGTTGGTCTGGCTGATTTCAATACGAAGAAAGAAGTTCAAAACACCCAGATATTTGATACTGAAAGTAAGTTGGAGATGTTTCTTAAGGTCAGTAATAATGCTTTTACTGGAGCCTGTAATGATGATAACATCAACATAAACAACAACCACAATAATGTGAGTAGTATCATGTTTGAAAAACAGAGAATAGTCATTCTTGGACTGTTTGTAACCTTGAGATTTTAGTTCATTATGAAGCCTAGAAAACCATTTACTGGATACTTGTTTAAGACCATATAAAGACTTGTTAATCTTGCAAACATAACCAGGGGGAGCTATGACACCTTTAGGGACCTTTATATACACTTCTTCATCAAGATTTCCATGAAAAAAGCATTATTAATGTCCAGTTAGAACAAATTCCATTTTCTGCTGGCAGCAAGACTAATCAGACATCTAACAGTTGACATTTTGACAATAGGAGAAAAGATCTCATGATAGTCAATCTCATACTTTTGTGTGAATCCTTTCACAACTAATCTGGCCTTGTATCTTTCAATAGACCATCTACATTCTTTTTGATCATGTAAGCTCATTTACACCCTATGGCTTTCTTACCTTTGGGTAACAGAACAAAATCCCAAGTGTTATTATTTAGTAGGGCAATAATCTCTTTGTCCATAGCTTCTATCCAATTCACATCTCCAACAACGTCAGCATAGGAAGTTGGCTCAACAAGGTCCATGTGAGCAGCAATGAGTAACTTATGATGTGACTAAATTGCACTAGTGCATTGGTAGGTCTTGTAGATTTTCTAGGTGCTAGAGGGTTAGTGGAAGGATTAGAAAGAATTTGAGGGGTAGAAATTGGAGATAAAGGTGGACTTTCATATGAGATAGGATAATTTATGTGAGCAATTGTTGTTGGTGTGTCATTTGAATTTGATTGAGTAATGTTTGGAGTTTAATAGATATATGAAGAATAGGGAGTGACAATAGGCAAGAAGAATTGATTCTCATAAGCAGTGTCTGGTGTGGTTGAAAAATGAAAAAGAAGTATTTTTCATGGAAAACAACATCTCTTGAAACAACAAATTTATTTGTGGAAAGATTCAGAACTTTATGGGTCTTCTTGGAATATCCTAGGAGAACACAAGCATCATCTCTTGGATCAAATTTTGATCTATGGACCTTAGACGCACTGATGTAATACAAGAAGCCAAACACTCTTAAATGAGACAGTTCAGGTGGTTGTTTCAACAACCTTTCATAAGGAGTACATAACTGAATACTCTTTAAAGGCATCATATTAATCAAATAGGTAGCAGTAAGAATACAATCACTCCAATATTTGTCTGGAAGCTTGGACTAAAAAAAGAGAGTTGTAGCAGTTTCAAGAAGATGCTTATGTTTCCTCTCAACTACACCATTATGTTTAGGTGTATTTCTACAACTTTTCTGTTGTAATAATCCTTTGTTAAAAAAACAATTCTTTCATGCCACCTTCTGTCAAGTCAAGTGCATTATCTGATCTAACTTGTTTGACTGTAAAACCAAACCGCTTTTGAAAATAAAGCAAGAACTCACTCATATTCTTGATATAATTAGTTTTATATCTCATCATGTGTCCAAGTCATTCTATTGTAAATTTGTAATCATCCACAATTGTAAGTAATTGATTACCTTTATAAGCATCACATACAGAGGAAGGTCCCCATACATCTATATGTAGTAATTCAAAAGGTTGAGTTCTCTTATTATTGCTTATAGAAAAAGGAAATTTGGTTTGCTTAGCTAAGGGACAGATTTGACAAAAACACTAAGAAAAGACATGTTCTTTAACATCAATGCCTTTGACGTTCTTTATTTTTCCAAAAGACATGTACCATAATCTAAGATGCCAGAGTTTTGCTTCTTCAACTGCAGATATGCTTGAAAGAGCATAGGTATTGAAAATAGAATTGTTGTCTGACACCAATAGGTCCTCTTTTAGACTGTACATGCCTTTTTCCAATATACCAAGAAAAGCATTCTTGTTCTTTGAAAGGTCTTGTACAAAACATCACAATTTGTAAATGAGATAGAGCACTTAGCATCACATCACAACTTTGATATAGAAATTAGATTAAACTAAAATCCTAGAACATGTAACACAATCCTAAGTGTGAGATTTCCACCTAGATTAATCTGGCCTTTGCGTGTTACTTGTAGTTCAGTTCCATTTGGAATTATCATGGTGTGTTGCTTGTCATTTAGTGGTTTTAGTGTACTAAACATGTTCAAATCGAGCATATACGGTCACTTGCTCCACTATCTAATATCCACTTAGTTTTAAAACTAGACAGAAGGAAAAATGTACCTTTCATATGAGTGCTTGTGGCTAGACCAAGTGAGCTAAAGTCATGATGCTTAGCTTGGTTAGCAACTTTCTAATTACTGAGATAATTCACCAGTTGGCTGTATTATTCCTCTATGAAGGTAGCATGAATAAGGCTTGATTCTGCTTCACCTTGATTTTCCTTCTTAGTGAACTACTCCAGCTGAGTTGCTGTTGCAACTCTCTTTCCTTTGCCTTTTAAAGTCTTCAGGATAACCATCTAACTTCCATCACTTATCAATAGTGTGATTAATTCTTAATCTTGCAGTGCTCACATAACACATTATTTCTTGTGTAAGAGAAGTTTCTTGACTGAATTTTATTGCTTGTATTGTGTGGACCAGAAATAGGAGTATAGTTAGACTTGTATGGCCTATTGCAGTGAATCTCCAGAGACTAAACGTAACAACATGTATGTTCTAGTTCCGAAACCACAAGTTCCTAACATGTTGCGGTTCGGGTTCATGATATCTTGACTTTTTGCTCACTCCTCATACTCTCAACATGTACTTTAACAACTACTACTTCCGTTCCTGAAAGTTATTTACGCTTTTCGTTTTAGTCTGTTTCTAAAAGTTATTTACATTCTACTTTAGGATAAATTGTTTTTTACCACCTATAAAAATTTAAAAGTTATTTTTTACCACCTAAAAAACTAAAACTTGTATTTACCAACTACAAAATTAAAACTTGATTTTTACCACCTGAAAACGAAAAAATTGATAAAACTTTTATGTGTGGCTACCTAATTCAATTTCCATCAATTTTTTACACTCCTTTTGTGATTTTCTTTAATTCTTTCACCCTTCTCTGTTTATTTTCATTAAATTTTGTTAATTTTATGAATTAATGGTGGTGAAAAATTATGTGAGTTCGTGAAATGTAAGAAAATGGGGGAAGAGAAGAGAGTTAAATACATGAAATCGTGGAAGAAAAGAACATATCAGATGTATTACCATTATTGCCCCCCCCCCCCCCCCCCCCCCAACATAACATTTCATCTATTTTTCCATTTTTCAAGTGGTAAAAAAACAAGTTTTTAGGTGGTAAAACACAAGTTTTAATTTTTTAGGTGATGAAAAATAATTTTTTGATTTTTTTAGGTGGTAAAAAACTATTTATCCTCTACTTTATTCCACTTTTAGCATATATATTTTACATTATACTCTCATTATCCACACTACAACATACAACTTGCAATATTTTATTATGAGAATCCACCATAATTTAGATATTCACAACACTTTAATACTTCCTCCATTTTTTTATAATTGCACCGTTTTCCTTTTTCGGAAGTTGCATATTAATTGCACCATTTCCTTTTTTGGTAAGTTTATCCACATAAAATGACATTTCTATCCTTATCATCATTTGTTAAATCACATTTGTACTTAGATCACATGGGTATATTTGTCATTTATCACCTTTTAACCCCCATTCTTAAATCTTGTGCCCAACCCAAATGGTGCAATAATAAAAAAAATAGAGGAAGTATTAATTTTCATCCACTCACATTGTTGGACAATTTATAGCCACTCATTTTCCCATTTGTTACCCCACCATCACATGTTCACCAAAGTTCCATAATTATCGTGCAAATAGTTTAATATTAATTTTCATCCACTCACATTGTTGGACAATTTATACACTAGAGGAAAAAACATCATAAGTTGCCCTTAAAATAGGCTTATAGGTTGCCAATTGCAAGGGCAACATATGGGGGGGGTCACTTTTGTGAAATTATCAAAAGTTGCCCTTAACAAGGGCAACTTATAATCTTATAAGTTGCCCTTGTTTGCAACAAGGGCAACTTATGTGAAGCTTATAAGTTGCCCTTGTCGCATACAAGGGCAACTTATAAGCTTCACATAAGTTGCTCTTGTTTGAAACAAGGGCAACTTATAAGCTTCACATAAGTTGCTCTTGTTGCAAACAAGGGCAACTTTTGAGTTTTTTTTTTTTTAAAAAAAAAAAACAAATCTGCAATATAATTCCTGATATTTTGCAATATAAAATTCTGCATTATAGTTTATAGAATACTGTTTCACCAAACATCATCTTGACATTCCTCAAAAATGATATAAATTTCAAATTTCCAATAATATTTCCGAATTAATTCAAATGTAATTAATTAAATCGATAAATACAAAATAATGTAAGAGTCACGAATAACTACAAGCCTGCTCTAATTATTACACTGAGGGTAATTCACAATCGTTGAAGTAAGTAGCCCACTTGTCTCGAACTTCATCCAACTCCTCTTTGGTGAAGGGCCCCTCCCTTGGAGTTGTGAAAACCTTTAAAAGAACAACGTACATGCAAACCAATAAATTAAATTAAGTTTCATATGCGAAAACAGAAATTATATTGGTCGCGAAAACAACTTTCTGAGTGTACTAAGATTCATTTCAAGTTCTTTATGCACATCTAAGGCTCACTTAGCTCGATATAGATCATATTTGGCCAAAAATGGCATTTTCGATCTCAAATATCAAAAAATGAACCTAAGTACACTTTTTAAATCTTTTCCATAATTTATATGATTAGTTATATGTTAATAAGACTCATTTCAAGTTCGTTATGCACGCTTATAGGTCATTTGGGTCGATATAGGTCATTTATGGCCAAAAATGGCATTTTCGATCCCAACTACCAACAAACGAACTATTTCCATATTATAATCCTTTTTCATGATTCATATGATTAGTTATATGTTTATGAAACTCATTTCAAGTTCGTTATGCAAGCCTAAGGGTCATTTGGGTCGATATAGGCCATTTATGGCAAAAAATGTCATTTTCGAAACCAACTACCAACAAACAAACCTATTTCCACATTCTAACCCTTTTTCATGATTCATATGATTAGTTATATGATTATAAGACTCATTTCATGTTCTTTATGCACGCCTATGGGTCATTTGGGTCAATATAGGTCATTTATGGCCAAAAATGGCATTTTCGATCCCAACTACCAACAAACGAACCTATTTCCATATTCTAAACGTTTTTCATGATTCATATGATTAGTTATATGCTTATAAGACTCATTTTAAGTTCGTTATGCACGCATATGGGTCTTTTGGGTCGTTATAGGTCATTTATGGCCAAAAATGAAATTTTCGATCCCAACTACCAACAAACGAACCTCTTTCCACATTCTAACCATTTTTCATGATTCATATGATTAGTTATATGTTTATAAGACTCATTTCAAGTTCATTATGCACGCCTATGGGTCATTTGGGTCGATATAGGTCATTTATGGCCAAAAATGTCATTTTCGAAACCAACTACCAACAAACGAACCTATTTCCATATTCTAAACGTTTTTCATGATTCATATGATTAGTTATATGTTTATAAGACTCATTTTAAGTTCGTTATGCACGCCTATGGGTCATTTGGGTCGATATAGGTCATTTATGGCCCAAAAATGGCATTTTCGAACCCAACTACCAACAAACTAACTTATTTCCATATTCTAAACGTTTTTCATGATTTTATGATTAGTCATATGATTATAAGACTCATTTCAAGTTCGTTACACACGCCTAAGGGTCATTTGGGTCGATATAGGTCATTTATGGCCAAAAATGGCATTTTCGATCCCAACTACCAACAAACGAACTTATATCCACATTCTAAACCTTTTTCATGATTTATATGATTAGTTATATGATTATAAGACTCATTTCAAGTTCATTATGCACGCCTAAGGGTCATTTGGGTCGATATAAGTCATTTATGGCCAAAAACGGCATTTTCGATCCCAACTACCAACAAACGAACTTATATCCACATTCTAAACCTTTTTCATGATTTATATGATTAGTTATATGATTATAAGACTCATTTCAAGTTCGTTATGCACGCCTAAGGGTCATTTGGGTCGATATAGGTCATTTATGGTCAAAAATGGCATTTTCAATCCCAACTACCAACAAACGAACCTATTTTCATATTTGTAACTGGCAAATGACAGTTACTAATACTGTGCTATTCGTAACTGGCATTTACGTTTGCCCGTTACTATATGTCAAATTTTACATAAAAAAATGAGCTATTTATAACTGGTGTTGGACTTGGCCAGTTACTATTATTTTCTTATTTGTAATTGGCTTCTATAATTGCCAGTTACTACAAGCGTAGGCCAGTTATTAATATAATTTATACTAGTAACTTTATCAATTTCATGCCAGTTATTAATTACTGTTTTTTTTAAAATTATAATAAAAACAGTACTGCAGCAGCGCAGCAGCAGCAGCAGCACTGGAGCAGCGCAGCAGCAGCAGCAGCACTGGAGCAGCGCAGCAGCAGCAGCAGCAGCACTGGAGCAGCGACAGCAGCAGCAGCAGCTGTGCAGCGACAGCAGCAGCAGCGTAAAATCCATTGTTTACAGAACACACTTACCTGGATGCAGCGTAAAATCAGTTCTGGAAGACAACACCTGCGACAGAGACCACGCACAATGTACGCAGCTTGATCTTTCACGGAGCCTTCAGCATTAGAATACCAAGCATCCAGTCGTGAAATCTCCATTGTGACACCAGCTTGAAATCGAGAAAGTTCACCTGCATTATATAATCTCCAATTTGTCAATAACCGTTAACCAGTATATTTTTTTATCCCTTCATTCAGATAGTAAAGCAGGGGACTAAAAAATAATACAACTAATTCTGATTGGTTGATTAACGATCTTTCTTATAGTATAATTGGATTAAAGAATGCTATTGGTGTAAGAAGCAACAGGTACAACTGATTAGAATTGGTAAAACTTGAATCAATTAAATCGAATCTCTATAAGAGACAAGTGATCAACATTCCCAGTCGCGAAAGGTCACTCAGAATTGTTAGATTTCGAAACTAGAAGAAACCACTCTGAAAAAGATGCAAGTGTTTCCATTCAATCAAATGCACCAAACAATCACTAAAAAAGGCATTACACACAACATCTTCTCTCTTTATACCCACACAAACCAACTCAGCAAGCATGTAAATGTCGCTACACTTACAGACTTACCACAATAGCCTAATTCCAATAATGCAACACAGTAGTACAATACAAGACATACTTTAGGAACATGATAAATTTCTCACTCACAGAGGTGTACTCGATTAGTTACTAGCATCACATTATTACCAAGGGTAGATTAATGTCTGTGTACTCAGTTTTGTTGAAACTTCCATCTTGCAACCATACTGATACAGTACCACTACACAGCAAGGGATAAATTGAGGTAACTTAAATTTAATATTTTCATGTCCATTCAATTTGAAACGATTAATAGTAGCAAAATCTCACAGTATCATCAAAGTTATTTCGCTTCAGAACTATGCTGCACAACTCACCCTGTTCTTGTCTTTTTACTGATGGCCACTCAAAAAATTCTTCAGACGTGAGATCAAGAGAAAGAAACTATCATTCTGTCAAGCAGTGCATAATTGTAGAAAATTCTCCTCAACTTTCAAGCTTTCAGAAGTGATAGTGTTTACCTAAGGGTATTGCCGTAATAGTATATGTAAAACATATTGTCCATAAATACAATGCCAGGCACCCTAATCCGAATCAATATTCACAAAAGAAGACACATGCTTCTGAGTTTCTATCACCCACTCAATGCAGTACCAGATAATAAATGCAGGATGTCTTACATATTTCCAACAAAATATGAAATCAAGACAGCCTAAAATCATTATTATTCTCAAATAACTACTAATAACAGACACTAATTCATGCTGCTTAAGCCTCCCTAATACCATGGCATGAAAAACAATAAAAGATGTAAACAAAATTAATTAATTTCACCTCCCACATCTAGAACACTACCATTCCCATGAAGACATGCCACTTGGCTTCACAGCATAAGAAAGCAAGCTTAAAGAATTGGGCAAAAAGTGCACCGACAGTCTGATATGCGTGAGTTAGAAATAAAATAGAGTATAAAAAATCTACAGTTATGTTAAAACCACATACCAAACTCTTTAGACTCATTGAACAATATAATGCATAACCATAAGTTTAAGCCAAAGCACAACTGCCAAAGTGAGAGTACTATATCGTACTGATGCTATTGAAAATTTTCTACCTTTAAAGCCCGCTGACATTACACTGGCAAGGATACCACCATCATTCAGTTCATGAGGCCCTAATCCATCGCCTTGAACTGCCAAGCAGCGAAGGATAACCTCAATACATAAATTATTCCTAGAAGAAACCTTCACGTCGACCTGGCAATATATAATTGGTCAGAATTCAATAAAATGCAAAAAATGATGATCTGTGAAACCAACCAAAGGATCAACCTTCGACCAGAAGCCAACCAACAGTTTAACATATTCAAACATGTCACTGGTCAAACCAAAGTCTAAAAGCTAATTATCACAATCCCTATTACGAAAAAGCTTACAACTACATAAATTCATGGACACAAGAGCATCATAAATTACATTTTTATAAGTCAGACACTAGAGAGAGATGAATAAAACAAAGTGCATACAGTCAGTAGCAGCAGAATTGTTGCTAGGAATTCAACATTAGGATATAGGTCCCTGAAAAATGCAGCATATCACAAGATGGAATTGCTTAAACAATCCCGAACCCCGTCAGAAAATACGAAAAAGAAACTCCATATTTTTGTAATGTCAACACGTAAACGATATTGTATACCCATATAAACCCAACTAATTCATCAAAATAAGCTCAATTTCCCCCCTTTCTACATAATACATCAATCAACAATATTGTATACCAATACATTAAATTCACCAATTGAACTAGCCGATTTATCTTTCTAAAAATCATCAAATAGCCGATAAATTTGATAGAGAAAAGGGATGAAATTGAATATCAGGGCAGTGATTGGCATCAAAAGCAGTAACAGTAAAAGACCCATCTGGGTCATCAATAATTAGGGATTGTTCCACCTCAATTCCCACAAAAAACGACTCATCTATCTGCAACAAAAAAATCAAATCAATCCCACGCACAAAATAAGAAAAAACAACTTTAAAATGAAAAAATGAGTAAAGAACCTGAGAAAAATAGCAAAGAATCAAGGATTTGGTGAGATGGGTAGAGTAAATTGGGAAAGAAGAGTGAGAGGTGATGCCAGAACAATGATCATTATTCCTCGCTGTTGTCGCCGGTAATTTTGGAAAAATAGCAGAGGAGGGTGCGAGTGTGTGAGTGTGTGTTCCTCGCCGGTGGTTTCGCCGGTGACCCGAGAAGGAGGAGAGACCTGTGAAAGTTTGCAGGGAGAGAGTTGGCTGATGGGCGAAATTTTTCTTAGTTCCATAGGTTAAAGGATGCGCGTGTATTGGAGGGAAAGAATTCAGATGTTTATCTTTTTATTTTAATGTTTTATTTCTTAAAGGTTGCACTTGTTTGATAAGAGCAACCTTTGATGAGCCACCTATAAGGATTTTTTCTCTAGTGATAGCCACTCATTTTCCCACTTGTTACCCCACCATCACATGTTCACCAAAGTTCCATAATTATCGTGCAAATAGTTTAATATTAATTTTCATCCACTCACATTGTTGGATAATTTATAGCCACTCATTTTCCCATTTGTTACCCCACCATCACATGTTCACCAAAGTTCCATAATTATCGTGCAAATAGTTTAATATTAATTTTCATCCACTCACATTGTTGGACAATTTATAGCCACTCATTTTCCCATTTGTTACCCCGCCATCACATGTTCACCAAAGTTCCATAATTATCGTGCAAATAGTAAACGAAAAGAACATTTAGGAACAGAGGTAGTAGCTTTTAGCAACTACTCCGTCCTTGCCTTCAATATTGTCCCACTAGAATTTTTTGTTCAAACTTTGAAAACTTTGACTATGAATTCTCATTAGCCTATAAAAATTAAAACATGTAGGATATTGTTCAATTCGTTTCAATTTATATTTTTGGAATATCAACTGTTTATATTTTTACGTGTGTAGAATTAGATATATTTAAATTTTAAGTCGTGTTTTAGAGACCGTGAAAAGTCAAATAGTGTAACACCCCGACAATTCCCGTTTTCTAAAATAACCCTTTTTATAAATATAACTATAGAGAATTATCAAAGTATTATCGCCCGTGTGAAAACGTAACGGCTTATTCAGAATTTTGCAGCAGAAAACATAAAACTAACTTTTAGGTTTATAAATAATCGATTACATATTAAGTTCAAAAACCAATTAACGAAAATAAGGAATTACGAATAGTACGACAAATTTCAAGTCCAAATTAACAAATTAAATCACTTAATTAAACAAATATAACTACAAGCTCTCTAATCCCGATCCCAATGATGCATCATCTTCAAACCTGTAGATGGGCAACGCTTATTGATCCTTAGAGACTGCTCACCAAAGATGGGTCATCACAGGATCAATAAGGCATAGCCATGATCAACACACACAAAAAAAGCACGTAATCAGCAAAGCTGAGTACTACATACTAAAACAATAATAATCCTAACATGATACTATTAAACGATCAATCCTAACATGACACTAATGAACATAAATAAGGGCAGACAAAGCATGATAATCTGACGACCATACTTAACTAGACTAGGCTAGACTGGACTAGACTTTTATAACAATAATATTATTTTAATTGAAATAGGCAATGGACCGAGTTTTCTAGCTAGAAGTCTTCACTAAGGAAGACGAGGTACGGGCGCGACTCCGTAACCTCAGTGACCTGCGATATCGAGGAACGTTTAACTAAAAATAGGACGCGGTGATCAATCCGGTCCGAATGAAAGGCCATGGGCTACCACCATGAACCCCAACTCCTGTTTGTCCGTCACTTTAGACGTGCACAGTCTAAAGCTATTGCTACTCAGTTTCACTTTACATGATTTACAAATTGACACCCTGTTATGACTCAACAATCACATAAGGCATACAACTCACATTTATTTACAACTGATTTTATCCTGGAATTAAGTAAGTGATCACAAAGGCATCAAACAAGACTCATTCCAATTAACTCCAATCTTTCCTTTAATACTGATCAACCCTGTATGTGGGTATAAGGTTTCAACTTACTAAATAAGGTCCTCCGCCCTCATAAAGTAGTGAAAAGCTAAAAGGGAACAACAATCAACTGATCTGAATTATATATAAGTAATCTATTGTTCCCAATCAAACATGTTTGCATCACATCCATACTAACATGTTAAAATCCTCAAAATGCAATATAGGTTTAATATGTCCATCCAACAGTATTAAACATGCAATTTCAACCTGACTAAGTTCATCAACAATATCAACATAACCAAGTTTATCAACAATTCAACATGGTTTCAACAATTAGCACACATTCCAAGCACACAGGTATGTACGTACCTTGTGTAAACAAACTGATACGCCACTTTAACACTTTCAAAAGTTGCCTAAAGAGAATTCTCCGCCTAAAACAACAACAAGTAATCCCAATCAATTTCTAATCATTGGCAACCATAATAAAGCATTCTAAATGCATCCTAAACATATTTAGAACTTTCCCCAATATCAAAACTTAAACATTTGATTTCCTAGCATCATGATTATTGAACTAGTGATTGAAATTCGTTGAAAACTCTTTGCAAACATCGTACTTTAAATTTTCAGCAATATAAACTCGTTTTGGTGAATCTATGTTCCTAGTATCTCCAAACAACAAATTCAATAATCCATACTCAAACTACAATGATTAATAATCATAAAAACTTTGAATTTCATACTTTAAACAATCAAAATTAATGTTTCAAAGTAATTTGATAATCTGAAAATTAGTAACTTAATTATATAATTCGTATAATCTTAAATTCATAATTTAAATCACAAAACCATAACTTTAATTCAAGAAAACATAACCCAAATTAATAAATCATAAATAAGCCCTAACTTATAGTTCAATCAACCAAAACTTGAAATTAATTCGTTTATAATCTCAACCAAATCTGAAAATCATGTTCAAACCATAAAAATTATAAATTTAATATCAAGAACATAATTTAAATTAACAACTATAATTAATTAAAATAATTAGTTACTTAGGGTTTAAGAAATAACCAAGAATTAAAGAGGAGAGAGGAGGCTGGCCGGCGGACAGGTGGTGGCTCGCGGCAAGGTTGACCGGCGGACGGTGGTGCTGGGTCGAGGTGTTGCTGCGCAAAAACGAGAGAGGCTAAGGAAAAGACGAAAACAGAGAGGGAGGAACGAAAGAGAAGATGTTCGAAGGAGAAGGAGGTCGAAACCTTACCAGTGGCGACGGCTGGTGGTGGTCCGACGGCGAGGGAAGCTGCAACAACGAACGTGGAGGCGGGAGGGAGAAACGGTGAGAAGAGAGGATGAGGGTTTGGTTGTACCGTACGTGAGGTTGAAGAAGGAGGTTTGCTTTTTTTTTTTTTTTTTTTTTTCTTTCTCCAAGGTTTCACGTGAATTAGGAAAAGGGGGAGGGTTTGAGTTTTGGGTTTTAATGTTGGGCTTTCCCAAGTGGGCTAGACTTAGGATTTAACTTTTATGATTCGAATCCAAAACCGAATAGGATCGTTTTCTAAATTCAATCAATTTTCGTAATTCAAATTCTTTTCAACTTAAAATTCTAAAAATCATTTTCTATTTCATAAATCGTTGAAAATATTAAAATGTAATAATACATGTACGTTAATTATATATTTATTTCCAAAATTCATAAATTCTTATTTAAATATATTAAATATACGTTAAAATATATAAATGAAATGTATAAAATTACGAATAGGATAATCTTTGTTCGGGCAATTACCAATTATCAAAAGCTACGTGCTAATTGATTTTTGCCAAACATAACCTATAAGAACATCGTACATTGTTATGATAGTATTTTAATACGAATTTGAAGTCTATTATGTTGAATCTTAAAGCCTACCTAAGAATCTAAGGAAGTCAGGAAGATAACATATTTGGGGAGCTAATTGAAGATGAGTAATGAGACAAAAATGGTAGTGTAATAGTGGGACATTATCTCGAACTCCATTTGAGAAGAAACCTTTGTTCGTTTGGAGTTTCCTATAATAATGGGGCCTCCCAGTCTCCCACTACTGCTTTAAATCTATATCTTGACGCTCAATGCAGTCCCAGATCTTATACGCTGGTGGTGGGCCTTTTCGATCTTTCGAGATTCGTATTTCCTCTGGACAGAATAATGATGGCTCCGTTTATTTTGACAGTAGAATATTTTCTTGACAAAAAAAATCATTTTTCTTAATTTGTTTTCTAATCTAAACGGTGGAAAAAAACTTAATGAAAACATTTTCTTATGAGAAAGAAGCACTCATTTTTCTCCTTACTTCCTTCGTTTCTTACCTTTTTTACCTTTTTTTTTTCACAGAAAGTTCATTCGAAAATGCAATTACAACCTAAGAAAGTAAAGCAAACTAAATACAATAAACCACACACTGAACTTTTTTTTCTCGATCTCCTTCCATCATTCTCTTTTTCCACTTTCATTTTCGTTTTTGCTATTACTTTTCTGGTAAAAAAACGATTTTCCAATTGTGGGTTTACTTAAAAATATTTTCATATATTGTAACAAACGTTGCTGAAGTACATCTTAAGCACGTATTGCAATCCTACTTTTTTGTTATTTTATAACGAAATACATCTTAAGCACGTTCTCATGTATAGGAACTTATAACAACTTACGTAGTACTATATCTTAGAAGTACTCCCTCCGTCCCTTAATACTCGCACCCGTTTGACTGGTGCGGAGTTTAAAACATTTGAATTGACTTATTAATTTAATACGTGTTAGTGGATAGTGGCGTATTTTTTTAATATAGTTAATGGGAAATGTGTAAGAGGTGGGGAGTGGTGAGTGGGGGGTGTGAATTTTTAAATGATTTTTTGTAGGGAATAGGGGTGTAGGTGGGGTTACTAAGTAAGCGTGAGAAATAATATAATATTGGTATAAATTTCCATTTATAGAAGCGGTGCAAGTATTGAGGGACGACCCGAAAAGAAAAGCGGTGCGAGTATTAAGGGACGGATGGAGTAGTATAGGAACGTATAACAAAAAAAAGTAGTACTCCGTATTGCAATACTCCTACTTAAGATGTATTGCAAACGTTGCATTCGTTGTATATAGGAACAGTACATATACTAAAGGACACCTAACAGTAAACATTTGGAAATTTTTCTCATGTAAATGACCCCCTCGATTGCTAATTACCTCTATACTTTGTAATTTCATTTTGTTTCTCAAAAGTGATTATAAACGACTTCTATAAAGTTACTTTTAAGATATAAGTTGTTTTCTTAACGTATGGCGAAAAGACGTCAAGTGTATCTCTTAAATAAATACCGTCGAAAAAAACAAGTGTATTCCTTAGATAAATACGGAGGGGGTAAATTGTTTTCTTGACGTGGTGAAACATAAGTTGTAAACTACTACTCCGTATTAGATAATGGAGCTGCCTAATCAGCCAACAGCAAGATTATAGTCTTAGCTGTTATATTTCACAAATCTAAAGTGAAAGGAATTGATTTGTTTTCTAGTACAACATCTCATCGATCAGTTGTTTTCTCTTTTAAAAAAGTATTCTATGTCTAATAATGCAACATCATCTAAGTTACGACTTACTTCATCAATTCGTTCCTATGTACTGTATCATGCGTGGCACCCTAAAATAGCAATTTCTTTCATCAAGATGCTATTTTGATGAAGTATTCATTTCGCCTCAAAGTAAACTCGTAATTCCGCTGTTTCATCATAAATGCATCATATTGACTTTCTATCTTATTTATATATTGATTTTGATCATCAGTATCTTTAATTAAATTATTGTTATAAAATTATATAACTTAGATATTTTGCAAAAGTATATTGAGATTTACAATACTAACAATTTAAAAAAAACAAAATTTATCTTTCATTATAAGAAATTGTACTATTAACGACGGGAAATCCCGTCGCTAAAGGCCAATAATTGTTGATTAACGACGGGATTTTCCGTCGTGAACCCGTCATAAAAGGGGGTCGTCGTTAATGAAAAATTCCGTCGTTAACCCGTCATAAAAAACATTTACGACGGTTGTTCCCGTCTTTGTTGGGTTGTTAGCCCTTTTGCAATGGGATTTTTACCCGTCGTTATTAGGTTGTCATAAAAGATACAAATTTTTGTAATGTTTACATGCAGCGATTAATAAGCAGAGGAAGTATACAACATTTGATTTTACCGTCTCCGAAATATATTAAATACTTGGTATAACTTTTAACATTAAAACAAATCTTACAGCTATTACATAACTTGATACTATGTAGTTATTGTTTCCCTTAATTAGCTTGTACTCCGTATGTTGTTAATTATAAAATCCAACCAAAAAGTTTAAATAGCTTGTACTCTGTATGTTGTTAATTATAAAATCTAACCAAAAAGTTTATAAGATTTAACTTTGAAAAGTGAATGTTGTAGTTAATTTGAGATGGAAAGAATTACTCCGTATTATTATTATCTTTGAGACGGAAAGTGTTATTGTTGACCCACAGGGTTTTGATGATGACAGGCAAACTTAACTAATAAATGTTTAAGTTTCTATGCTAAGAAAACCAGGAGTTCCAGAGCAGGAACAAGAGAAGGCCAAAGCATGTAGACTTGGACAATCAGAGAAACTGATCAAGCATGCATAAATAAGTTCCTGATGGGAACATGGTTCGAGAAGTTCCAGAGGTGGAACAACCTGTTAGGTTATGATACATATGACAATACATAAATCATGCGGAAACAACCATTAAGCCAGGAATACATATTATTTACACATAATCATATAGCATAATTTAGATGCATACTCTTTGTTGCGTGCCTTCCCTAGCTGCGCCCGAACCGAACAAGAACAAGTCTTTAGGACTCCAAGTGTCGTCCCTCCGTAGATAGTCCACAGCACGTCCGGATCCGCCTTAAGATTGACCAACTAGAATCGCCCTTAAGGTACTAGAATTTTCGGCACTATTGAGCAAGGAATGTGGCTGAATTTTTCTCTTAAAACTCACTTTGAATACTTGAATTAATCTCTGAAAATATGTGACCCTAGGCACGTATTTATAGAGTTATGGAAAGGGAATTGGAATCCTAGTAGGATACGAATTAATTAAACTTAGAATCCTACAAGAACTCTAATTAATTAATTTATCCTTTTAGGAATAGGAATTTAATCATATACTAATTCTAATAGTTTTAGGAATCATGCATGAACACAAACTCACACACACACGGCAGCCACGAGGGCCGCCCATGCGTGTGCGTGCGAGCAGCAGCCCACGCAGCGAGGCCATGGCCTTGGCGCGCGCTGGGCCTGCCTTGCGGTGGGCCTGGGCGCTGCCTTGGCTGGGCGCGCGTTTGGCTTGCTGGGCGATGGCCCGACTTCGTGCTGGGCCTTCGTCCGGCAGGCCTCGTCCGATGCTAATTCGTACGATACGCTTTCGATTAAATTCCTGGTTCCGGAATTCATTTCCGATACGAACAATATTTAATATTTCCGATTCCGGAATCAATTTCCGTTTCGAACAAATATTTAATATTTCCGTTTCCGGAATTATTTTCCGATTCCGATAATATTTCCGATTCTGACAATATTTCCGTTTCCGGCAATATTTCCGATTCTGGAAATATTTCCATTTCCGATAATATTTTCCGATATGTACCATGTTTCCGTTTCCGGCAACATCTACGACTTGGATAATATTTATATTTCCGATACGATCCATATTTCCGTTTCCGGCAATATCATCGTTTCCGGAGTATTCATTTCTTGCCTGTGACGATCTCAGCTCCCACTGAAACCAAGATCCGTCGATTCCGAATATCCATAGATGGAGTATCTAATGCCATTAAATACTTGATCCGTTTACGTACTATTTGTGTGACCCTACGGGTTCAGTCAAGAGTAAGCTGTGGATTAATATCATTAATTCCACTTGAACTGAAGCGGCCTCTAGCTAGGCATTCAGCTCACTTGATCTCACTGAATTATTAACTTGTTAATTAATACTGAACCACATTTATTAGACTTAACATAGAATGCATACTTGGACCAAGGGCATTATTTCCTTCAGTCTCCCACTTGTCCTTAGGGACAAGTGTGCATTTCCTAATTCCTTTGTCGCTCGATGCTTGCTCTTGAACATAAGGTAAGAGTTGTCATCCTTATTATGTCCAGAGGTGTTCCTCGGTTTCAGAGTTCAACTGATCAAATAAACAGATAATCATAGCCTATGATTCATCCGAGCACGGCCATGCATTTCACAGTTTCTAGCTCTCCGAGTGGCCTTGTACAACTTTTAAGCATCTCATCCCGATTTATGGGAGGACAATCCCAATCTTGCGATCTTGAGATTAGACTTTGTTTGATAGGTGATTACCTGAGCGTTGCCTTTATAGCCTCCTTTTACGGTGCGACGGTTGGTCAACGTCAAAGCAACCAGTTCTCAAACAAGTAATCTCAAATCACTCAGGTATTGAGGATTTAGTGTCTAATAATTTTAATGAAATTTACTTATGACAGATTTTCATCTCTTACAGTAAAGTTTCATAGGTCTTGTCCGATACTAGTCTTCCCAAAGTAAGTATCTATGCAAATGATTATGACATTGCCATGTCCACATAGTTCAAGAAATATAACTACTAGTCATCTTGCATTCTAATCGTCTAACGTTTTCTATGCGTCCAATTTTATAGAAAACTCCGACCAGGGACCATTTTCAACCTTTGACATTCAAGTTCACTTGATAGACATTTCTTAGTCACAGGACTGGTCCTGACAGTCTATCTTGAATATATCGTCAAATTTGAAGGGACTCATCATTTAATACTAAACCAAGATTAAATGGAATATGAAAATACATTTCATATATGATAAATGTTCAACCCCAATGTTTTATAACCATGGGCCTCAAACCCATCTTCTAAAACAATTCGTGGAATTCAAAGCTATGCTTGATTTCCAGTGCTACAACGTGAGTGTTGCTTCTCATTTGTTGCATAGGTTTAGTTATCATGCTTTGCCAATCTTAATATCCTTTTCATCGAATGTTCTTCGAGATATGATGATAAGATCTTTTCGAGTTTGTTTATTATGTGATCTAGTCTTTCTTACTTCGATGGTGGTTTTACTCATTTTGCAATGAAGAACCATCAAGTTAGCAGACGTTTTTCTTGCTTCAAGAGTGGTTCTACGCATTTTTCAATGAAGAACCATCAAGCCAGCAGATAGGTGATCTACCCAAGTTCAGTGAAGAACTTTAAACAACCTTGTTTTATTGCTTCTTAGGCAATAATTACTTTTACTTCAACTGTATAGGTTGCTAGTGATGCTTTGTTTGGATTTACCTATCCAGGCAGTTCATAGATATGTGGAAGATTCTCCAACTATATCTTAGAACATAGAAATTATTATTTTAATTTCCCACGCAACAACTCATGGTCTCCAACCCATGTTGCCATTTTCAAAACACGATGCTCTATAGCTCGTCCTTATCAATGGTTAACTCCAAAGGATCTTGCTTGATCCTTTGCCAGTGTTTATGCGTGTAGCATCAATATTTAGCATATCTTTATTTCCTTGAATCAAGAACTATTCCTATGTACCTTTTCAAGTACCATAAGTATTCTTGATCTCAATCTAGTTGATCTTTACTTAGATCAATAGAGATTGGTATATGTTCGTCATGCCTAAAGTCATACGATACGTTTTTGGCGATCCTCATATTATATCATATATGATAAATTCTTTTGCAGAATGATTCCCAATTGAATTCTATTCATGTAACTTTAGCTCATCTAGTTTCAGTAGATACTAAATCCAGCTAAATTCTTTGACATATAATATAGGTTTAAGAATCTTACTTAGATTCTTTGATGTTTAACTTAGTAAATGCTTATACATAGTTCAAACATCCTTTACTTAGATTTATTCACATGGGTCGAATATCTCCAATGGAGACTTTCGTGTTTGATTTAGTAAATGCCATTACTTAATCTAAAACAATATCATAAGATCTTTGTAAATAGATCTTAATACCCAGTATGTACTAAGTTTCGCCATGGTCCATTATTGATGAATAATTTCAAATCTAAGTCATTAGCATTTGAATGTTATTTTACAATAGAGAGATATGTGTGTGATACACATAGGACCAATTAAGTTTTACGTACTCCCACTAAACTTCTTATATATATATAAGAATCATATTTTATGAAACTAAAATGCTTATTAGCTTCACTAAAATACAGTTCCAATTCCCAATTGCTTGCTTAAATCTGTACTTAGATTTCATAAGTTAGCATTCCTTTTCAAGCATTTATTTGGATCCACAAATCCTATGACATGCCATGTACATAGTTTTCTTCCAACATTTGATTGAGGAATACGTTTTGTCATCCAATTGTCATATGTACCAATATGCAATCATTGCTTGAGTTATAGACTTGAGCATCACGATTATGCATGAGGTTTCAACACAATCCATGCCATGAATTTTCTTGTAACCTTCAGCAACTAATCTAGCTTTGTGTGTGAACACAATTCCATGTTTGATGGTTTTTATCCTTAAAACAAACTTGCAACCAATAGGTGTGAAACTATTCTTGCAAATCAACAAAATTTCAATTTTGTCATCAAAACATTGAGTACGTTTTATGGCCTCTAACCATTTAAAACATTTGAGTCTATATATGGCCTCTAACCATTTTAGGGAATCTATATTTCGTCATAGCTTTCTTACAAGTCACAAACTCATTAATTTATATGATAATAGTTTGACTGCAAGTTGTAGGTTTCTTCACTATAGAAGAATCTCATAGTTTCATTGACCTGATCTCTATGTTTCTTCACTATCTAATAGAAGAATCTCATAGTTTCAGTGATTTGAATTCTATGCCTACTTGGGTATAGAACATCAAACAATAGAATATCAATAGCCACTTGAAAGTCCTTTGAATATTCTGTTCTCCTTGAAGCACTTGTAAAGTCTTCTAAGAGATGTCTATTCTTTAAAGCCACTTCTAAAGTCCTTAAAGAATAAGTTCGGATTTTCTGAAGCACTTCGAAAAGCCTCCGGAATCTCCGTTTATGTTTGTTGTTCGCCTCGAAAACTTTCGAGGTCTATTTTCTCCCACTTGTCATTTTGGAAACGAATCTCCAAAAGGACATCATTTCGAGCAAACAAACATTCTGTTCTCAAAAATTCGTGGTAGAAACAATACCCTTGTGTCTCATTTGAATAAATCACAATGAAACATATATCTATACTTGGGCCTTAGTTTGTTGAATAACAAACACTAAGCTCCCACTGAGTTTAGCAACTCTCTAGATATATATTATCGAAAAGATATTCTGAAATTTCTTTTCTATAGCTTTGACGAATTTAGTTTAGTTTGGTGGTAGTTGAGCATTTTGTTTTAGAAATTAAAGGAAAAGTCTTTATGATTCATCATTGATCGAATCAAGTACTAATTGACTTCGATTATTCCAACTAAGATATGCCATATCTTATGGACCTAGATTGTGAAATTACAACACACAATCATTGATGATCATATTTGGTCTCAAGTAATCATCAACATGATCTAACCTAGATCTTTATGATTTCTTTCCAAGTGGGATTTATACTTCTGAATCTTTGAACTAGCCAAACAGATTCAAACTTATATCACTTTGAGTAAATAAACCTATATTCACTCAAATCTGTGTGAAATAATAAAGTCATAAAATCTTTCTTTAGCTTTGAACTCTATTGTCTAGGCGTTCTAACAATAGTTCATATCTTTTGTTACTTTCAACAAGTAAGACTAGTTGTCTTAAAATGATCTAGAAATCAATCAACTTTCAAAAGTCCATTAAAATAGAGCTTGTGAATGTTAACTTGTTGACATGGTCTAAGCAACAATGCCAAAGATTAGTGGAACTCAAATCAAGGGTTTGATTTGAACCTAGTAAAGTTTTTATTTAAGAGTTGTTTGTTTTAATCAAGCATATTGACTCAACCCGTAATTGACCATTTCATTCAAATAAACAAACAAACATTGTTTTTGTTTTTCTTGAATGTGAGTCTTTCTGTGTTTGAAAAACAGAAATTTAGGTATGCTGATTATGGAACAAAATAGCCATTAAGTTCCAGCCTTTGAAAGGACTTAAAACAAACTAGATGACCCTACAACTAATGTAGCATTGCCATGCTTCATTTCGCACTTGTAGGTCATTAGTGTAGCCTAGCTTCCATTGTTTGAGTTTTTACCGAAGTAAGAACCTCAAGCGGTATATGATACCAAGGAAGTTTGATTGCTAGGTCACTTCTCTTTAAACATAAACTTATAGGTAGAAACGGAATCGTAAATTCCTTTCATTTGTTCCTCGTTTTCCTATTTCTTGTACCCTTTCTTATAGTCTTAAGAATTGAATTCTTTAGTGTTGACTTTTATACTTTGTTAGACATGTCCAATGTCACCCCAACAAGGTTCTTACCATTTAATTTATGTTGAATATTAAGTTTCAACTAGATGATCTTACCAGAAGCTTCTAAAGTTCTCTAAGCATCGATCTATTCGAATGTCTAGGGACTAGACTCATTCGAGAATTAAATGGACAAAGATATTAGGTTGTTAACCATTGGTAAAGCTGAGCGTATTAAACTCAATGCTTTATGATCTCAAAACTACATTGTATTTTGAATTCACAAGCACCAATCGGTTCGCCATTCGACTTTGATACTCGAAAACAACCATAAAAGTTACTAAAAGAAACGTACATTTTAAATTGCTCATTTTCTCTCATTTCCGTGAATCGTTCTTGGATTCACTATCAATCGAGGAAATTTACTGTTACCTTTCTAAAAGGATTTACCGCAGTGCAAGATATTTAATTATAAACAATAATTAAAACATATATTGAAGCATGCAAAGTCTAAACATTTATCATGAATAATAACTTGAAAATGAAAGCACTCATGCAATTTAAACAAGTCATTAGCATTTTATTCGAATTGTGTGTTCCGGCAGGTGTGAATAAAATGATTCCAAGACCCTAAAACCATTGAAGAATTAAGCACAGTTTGTCGACTCAATTCTAAAACATTTTAGGTAAGCAAAATCCTTTTGCTAATAGTCTAGAAACTACTCTTGGTTGATAGGTACGTCTAAGAACTTATTAGGTAAACCTATCGATTTTGCCACGACATAAAAGGACTCCTTACTTATATCGTTGAGTTTCACCAAAACTAACGTGTACTCACAATTATTTGTGTACCTTGCCCCTTTAGGACCAATAAGTAACACCTCGCTGAGCGAAAACTATTACTAGATTGATGTAAAGGATATCCAAGCAAGTGTATATTTTGGCATGGCACCTTATAACTCAATTTTTAAGTTTGGAACTTAAGGCTCTTACTATGTTGGTTAGATTTTAAGTGAACTAAAATCCTTAATCATGCAACATAATCAAGCCACAATCTCATGCATAATTAAGACATATTTAAAGCAATAAATAACTTAAGGCATGCATAAGATAAATGTGATCTAGTATGGCCCGACTTCATCTTGAAGCTTCAACTTCAAAGTCCGTCACGAAAATCTCCGTGGGAGGCACCATTTTCTTCAAATAGGATAAGCTATAATTAAAACTAATTACAACTATTTGGTGGTACGCAGACCATATTTGAATTGAAAAACGACTTTGGTACTTTAGACCAATTACATTCAAATTAATGGTACGCAGACCATATTTTCTATCCTATTTTGGGCCATACTAGTCACTTCATAACCTGCAAAACAGTACATATACAATATATACCATTCACCCATTCATTATCATGAATGGCCCACATAGCTGGTTAGTAAAACACATTATGCATCACGTAAACATTTGCAGCAATTAATCAAGGGCACCAATAATCTACCAATTATTCAGTCCTTATTAATTCTAATCAAGTTGTTTTAACCATAAGGATTTGTAGACCTAATCAAGAGTTTATGACTAAAAGGGCTTCCACTTAAACCAATAAGTTCATATGCTTTACTAATTTTAAACATAAAAATGTATTTCAAGTCTAACCGGAAACATACAAATTTAATTAAAATTTAAAGCTCATATAAATTTATAATTGAATCCAAAAAGTTTAATTTAATTTCAGTCGTATTTAAATTAATTCATGATTTTAATTTTAGTAATATAATTAGAATAAATAAAATTTATTATAATTACAATATTCAAAATTAAAATCCAAGAAAATAATTTAAATTATTAATTTTAAAATTAATTAAAATTACGTAAACTGAAAAATTTCAAATTAAACATTCAAAACGATCTAATCGCAACGCAAACACCCTACGCATCGCACGCCCATGGGCCGCACGCACACAGCCATCGCTGGCCATGTGCGCGCAGCCCATGCGCTCGTCGCATAGCTGCTGCATCTTCCATCGCAAGGCATCGCACGCTGTGGTGCTTGCTGCGCGCGCGCCAGCGCTCGTCGCACGCGAGCCATCGCTCGCAGTGCGCGCTCGCCAGCGCTCGCTGCGCGCGCTCCAGCGCTCGATGCACGCGAGCCATCGCTCGCTGTGCGCGAGCGCCAGCGCGCGCTCCAGCGCTCGATGCACGCGAGCCATCGCTCGCTGTGCGCGAGCGCCAGCGCTCGCTGCGCGCGAGCCATCCCTCGCTGTGCGCGAGCAATTGCGCGCGTTCAACGCTGGGCGCTGCGCTCGTGGCACGCGAGCTTGCGCTCGCTGCGCGCGCTTGCGCGAGGCAGTGCGCGTTGTGGCGCAGCTCGCTTGCTGCCCACACGCGACTGCCATGCCTTGCCTTCGCCCATGCCCATTCATTCATTGCTCGTGGCCCACGACACAAGGCAGGGCTGCTGCCTTGTGCTCGTGCACCATGCCCTTGCTCATTGCATTCGTGCCGCATGGGCGACGAGCTCCCTTGCTCGTCGTCGCATGCCCGCACTATACAACACCCCTTAAGGGTAACACGAAGCGTCCATTGCTTTGTGCGTGCAAGTTATATGAACGAATCGCATAAAAATTTAAAATTTATATTTAAAATTACTGACAAATTAATAAATTAATATTAATTTCATAATTTTAGGGCGAAAAATCGAAAATTTATTATTCAATTGATTTCCGATTATTTTGGATTCAAGCCTAGGTCATAAAAATTTAAAATTTATCATAAATTTACAATTTTTATGGTGGTTTTTAATCATAGGTTTCTAATTAAATTATAATTAATTATGAAAATCAAATTAATTCTAAATTATTCTAATTTTCAACAAATTAATCATAATTACAAATTAGATTGCATAATTAACAAGGCTAGGCATTCAAACTTGTTAAACATATACAGTAGGTCAATCAAAAATTCAAGATTTATCAACAAGAATCGCAAATATTTAATTTAAAATCTTAAATTTACGAAATTTTGCATTCGAAAAACTAAAACCTTCGAAAAGTCATAGTTAGGCTTCGAATTTGAGAATTCTGGGTTCGGCAGAAAAATACTGTTTTTGTCAAAATTTTAGAATGCCTTTTACATGCGGAATTGACAATAAAATCACTCGATTTGGATGAGTAACGAAGAAACTGCCGAAAAACTGCGTACGTATAATTAAATAAACGCAATTTGCAATTAATTAACAATTACGAAAATTAATCACCCCTTTTAATTCATGCAAATTTGTAATATTTAACCATGTTCATGCAATTTAGATTATGAAAATAATAAGGGGCTCGTGATACCACTGTTAGGTTATGATACATATGACAATACATAAATCATGCGGAAACAACCATTAAGCCAGGAATACATATTATTTACACATAATCATATAGCATAATTTAGATGCATACTCTTTGTTGCGTGCCTTCCCTAGCTGCGCCCGAACCGAACAAGAACAAGTCTTTAGGACTCCAAGTGTCGTCCCTCCGTAGATAGTCCACAGCACGTCCGGATCCGCCTTAAGATTGACCAACTAGAATCGCCCTTAAGGTACTAGAATTTTCGGCACTATTGAGCAAGGAATGTGGCTGAATTTTTCTCTTAAAACTCACTTTGAATACTTGAATTAATCTCTGAAAATATGTGACCCTAGGCACGTATTTATAGAGTTATGGAAAGGGAATTGGAATCCTAGTAGGATACGAATTAATTAAACTTAGAATCCTACAAGAACTCTAATTAATTAATTTATCCTTTTAGGAATAGGAATTTAATCATATACTAATTCTAATAGTTTTAGGAATCATGCATGAACACAAACTCACACACACACGGCAGCCACGAGGGCCGCCCATGCGTGTGCGTGCGAGCAGCAGCCCACGCAGCGAGGCCATGGCCTTGGCGCGCGCTGGGCCTGCCTTGCGGTGGGCCTGGGCGCTGCCTTGGCTGGGCGCGCGTTTGGCTTGCTGGGCGATGGCCCGACTTCGTGCTGGGCCTTCGTCCGGCAGGCCTCGTCCGATGCTAATTCGTACGATACGCTTTCGATTAAATTCCTGGTTCCGGAATTCATTTCCGATACGAACAATATTTAATATTTCCGATTCCGGAATCAATTTCCGTTTCGAACAAATATTTAATATTTCCGTTTCCGGAATTATTTTCCGATTCCGATAATATTTCCGATTCTGACAATATTTCCGTTTCCGGCAATATTTCCGATTCTGGAAATATTTCCATTTCCGATAATATTTTCCGATATGTACCATGTTTCCGTTTCCGGCAACATCTACGACTTGGATAATATTTATATTTCCGATACGATCCATATTTCCGTTTCCGGCAATATCATCGTTTCCGGAGTATTCATTTCTTGCCTGTGACGATCTCAGCTCCCACTGAAACCAAGATCCGTCGATTCCGAATATCCATAGATGGAGTATCTAATGCCATTAAATACTTGATCCGTTTACGTACTATTTGTGTGACCCTACGGGTTCAGTCAAGAGTAAGCTGTGGATTAATATCATTAATTCCACTTGAACTGAAGCGGCCTCTAGCTAGGCATTCAGCTCACTTGATCTCACTGAATTATTAACTTGTTAATTAATACTGAACCGCATTTATTAGACTTAACATAGAATGCATACTTGGACCAAGGGAATTATTTCCTTCACAACCAACATGCGGAGCAGCATGGAACATGAAGACAGGAAATAAGAGTTTATTTTCTAGGATTCATGTAAGTATGTAGTAGCGTGAAAGGTAATGGAACAAGGTGTCAAAAGGAACTCGTGGAACTTAGAGTCAAAAGCATATAAGAGTCAGTGAATATGTTGCATATTATTATCGTAATCTGTAGGGATTTATTTAGAGTTTTGTTTCTTAATAAATCTCTACTTGGTTAAGAGTTTTAGATAATATGCACTAGTTATTTTAGGATAAGATTTAGTTTTAAATAAAAGATAAGTTTTAAATTAAATCAACTTTAATTAGGATTCTGATTTTAATTTCATCTTTTATTTATTTTTATCTTACCTGCTTTTGGAAAATAAAGAGTCAAAATTTAAAATACGTATAATGAGTTTGTGAGTGTTGGAACTTGTAATGCAAGTTCCTGCACGAACGAAATCTCATGTATTTATTTCACGTTTATGAAAAGGTTTTCAGTAAAATATTTTTGCATAAGAAAATAAATAAAAAGTGAGTTTTGGAAAAATATCTCCTGGATTATGTTTTGATAAAACGTTGCTTTTTCTCCAAGTATTTATTTTCTTTTTATTTCCTATTTTTACTCTAACTGTTTTACTGTAAACGTGGTATAAGTTGTGCCCAAGACTTTGACTGCTTTCTCCCCAAGTTTCTCCCCAACTAACTGATCATGGGTAAGTGCCTAGAAGTTAGGAAACTTACTGTTAGTGGAGGAATTAGTGGGATTATGGTTAAGTCTTGTACACGCTATAAATAGAGGCTTATATCTTCATTCCAAAGAGTCTGACTTGTGTCATTCCATAAGGGTTGGCTGTGGAATAATGTTATAGAAGAATATGTTTTTCATTCCACATTTTTGAGTCAGTTCTTACGAGTTCCAAGTTCCTACGAGTGACATGTTCCCCATTGGTTTTTCACGTGCTACATTCTAGAGGGATACTAATCAATTATCAATCATCAATATTTTGAGAGTTGGTCAAGGGTTGAGTGAACTCTTGTAATGGGGAATTGGTCAAGGGTTTGAGTGAATTCTTGTATCAAGTTTTGGGCTGGAACTTGAGTGAGTTCCTGATGTGTATGGGGCAGGAACGTGAGTGAGTTCCTGATATGTATTTGGGTAGGCTTTGAGTGAAGTCTATGAGAGAGAAGCAGAGAGGCTTTGAGTGAAGTCTAAGAGTCAAGAGAGACTTCTAGGGAAGTCAGTGAGAGCGTAGTTGTTTGAGGGAACAACTATTGGGAACTTGAGTTCGTAGAGGAACTCAAGTAATGGCCAAGTTTCTTATAGGATTGTAACTGAGTTGTTGCCCTATAGTGAAAAGAGTTTGAGTTGAAATCCCTAGTGGGTCGAGGTTTTCTTTCCAGTTGGGCCCTGGAAAGTTTCCTCGTAAAATCTCTCTTGCATTGTTTCTCTACTTGCTTATGTTCTTTATAATTCCGCAAAAATTGGCTAGCAAGTTCCATATTACAATTCACCCCCCCTCTTGTAGTGTTCCATCCAAATAACAGTTATTCTGTATTATTATTATGATCAAGTTGTTGTATGGTGTATGCTTGAAAGGAAACACTAAACTAGAGCCCACATCACATGTTGTAGTGTTGTACCATGTGAAGTTAGATAAAGTACTCTTACCATGGTATCCAAAAAAAGATGTTCAATTCATTATCCGCACCATATACGAAGTGGTTTTATGTGCATATAGCAACTAATAATAGTGAGCATTTACATCAATCATAATCTACAAACTTTATATACGAAGTACTTAATTTGAGGGCCTAATTAGTTTTGTTTTGTTTTATGTAACTATGAAACATCATAGTCCTTTGAGTCATACTCGATTGATCATATGGATCCATCTAAGACATTACACATCTTGCATGTGAACATGTGTGAGCTTTAGACCATGGACTATGTCTATGTTCTAAACTTTCAACTAATGTACTCTTTATCATCTCCAACCCCGTCATTAATTGATGTACTTCATGTATATGATATGACATCATACTTATAGTGTTATGAATTAATGTCGGATTAATTCAATAAAGATCGAGGAATTTTGATTTGTGATTTTCTAGTTGGGAAATAAATGAAAAACAATAAATACTCAAATAAAGAACCCCAAATTTATAGTGGTTCACTCATAAATGAGCTACAAACATCTACTTTTGGGGAGGGAGAATAATGCTTGTATTAATCCGTTCACACTTTGAGGAGGTATTACAAGTAGAAATTGTGTGATAAGAGTTTATATCTACTTTCTCTCTCTAACTCTCTTGTGTTTATGTGTTTCCTTCACTATAAACTCTCCACACAAATCAGAAATAGGTTTAGTTGGTATGTATAGTACCAAAGAAGAAATTAGATCAATGCAGTAGAAAAGCTCACGTTGCCCAAAAACAAAAGGCGAGAAGAGATCCCGCTCAGCTGTGCGCGCGCACGACTTATTCTGCGCGCGCGGATAAAACTTCTGTGCCCGGTCGTTTAATGCTAAACTAGTCTGTAGCCCGGCCGTTTCTAATTTTCTATAGTTGATGCTTACGAGACTTATGACATCATGTTTCTTCATGGTTATCCTTAATTTTGCTTTAGGTATTATTATTATTTTCCCAAAATAGTCCATTGTAAATAAAAAGTCACATAAAAATTTAGTTGTTTTAGATTTCATATTAACAATTATTTATAAATTGATGTGAAGAGATAAACCACAATTGGTGGTTGATTAAGATGGTGATGAGAGTTATCATTTACATTTGAGATCATGTGTTCCAACCTCATTGTATTGATTTTTAGTTATCCATAAAAGGGAGAATACTACATGACACATATACGTTTTTCACAATGCTTTTTAATAGTATAGATATCAAAGGTCCTGATTTGAAGATTACTAGTCTTATATACACGCGATGCGTGCAAATATAAGAAACATATTTCTGTTATTACATTTAAACCTGAAATAACATTTAAAAAATATAATATAAATGCGATGCGTGCGAATATAAGAATCGTATAAGTTAGATAGAATGATAAGAATTTATTTAAGGGGCTAGATTGATTAAAATGCTTCCTTGGGCTTTTCCTATTAGGTAGGTTGTCATTATATTCTCTATTCTATAAGTGTGGAGGGTATTTTAGTAATACAAGGGGGGACATCAAAAGGGGATTTACTAAAATAACATCACTTCTTCACTTATATAATAGAGATAATGGATAAAATAAGTGAGAATGTGTAAAAGGTGGGTTGAAGTAAGAAAAAAATGAATAAAGTAAGAGAAAATGAGTGCAAAATTGTAAATTTTGTGGGGGTAAGATGATACATTTTTATGTCCAAAAAAAGTATTAAATATACACAAATTCTTATTTAAATGGGGTGTGCGATAAATATTGTACACCGAAGTTAAAGTTGACGTAAAATGCTTAAAAGTCACCATTATATATGTAAAAGTTATCTACTTTTTAATAATAAATTTTTTTATTTTAATAAAAAATATTTCTTCAAAATCACTAATAATGTATAAAATTAATCATTTAATACTTTAAAATGTTTATCTATTTACTTTTTTTAATAGTATAAAAGTTAAACTGAGTAAAAGTTAAAGAAAACTGGATTAAAGTTATGTTGGTGCACAATAAATTTATTGTACAACTTGTGCACGCAAGACCGTTAGTTAAATATATGATAAAAAAAAACATTATAAAACGACAAAACAAAAAGTGTAAAGATTATTTTGAAACGGTGTCAATACATTAATTATTTCATTATTCTAAGAATTAAAAACATTGCATACACCATCACTTAGGATAAATAACATCATATTCGTACATCTTAAAATAGTACGTACTCTGTGTATAATTATAAAACTAGTATTTGGGCCCGGGCGATGCCCCGGATTATTTCGTGAATAACAATAATCATCATATTTTTTAAATGAATTTTGTTTGAGTTTTTTCAGAAGATGATTTTTCTATATTATATTAATATTAATTTTGCACAAATAATATGTAAAAGATTATAGCTCAATTGGTTAATAGACTAATGTTGAAAGTGGGGGATGTGGGTTCGAATCTTACGCAAACCATATTATTTCTTTTTTAAATGAAAGTGGATATATTATAGCGTGGATTTGTGGATTGAGGGAGAGCGCCACGTGGCATGTAAACGTTTGTTAAAACGCTTTTTAATATCACAAATTCTTATTAATTTACAAATGGCCGGTGTACGATAAATATTGTACACCGAATTTAAAGTTGACATAAAATGCTTAAAAGTTACACTTATATATGTAAAATTTTCATTCTAATAAAAAATATTTCTTCAAAATCACTAATAATATATAAAATTAATCGTTTAACACTTTAAAATGTTTATCTATTAACTTTTTTTTATTAATATAAAAGTTAGATAAAAGTGAGTAAAAGTTAGAGAAAAGTGGATAAAAGTTATGTTGGTGCACAATAAATTTATTGTACACCTTGTGCATGCAAGACCTTTTGTTTTAATAGAAGTATATAGTATAGATAACGGTATAGATATTACATTGTACGCAATTGCAATGATCGAAGGGGAAGAAAACCTAGAAGAAGACAGAGTCTAAGAAAGGGTGGGTCGTACCACATGTTATTGTACAATAACAAACATAAACTTTAAACATAGTACACTAATAACAGTAGACAGATAGATATTAACCAACAGCGGTGCTTCAGTTGTAATTTAATCAGATCGATCTTTAGCTAACTTCAATTGGCACCCTTTTGTCTCTTCAATTCATATACGGAGTACAATGCTTTTCTATAACGAGTGCATCATGTTTTTACATGTATGTCCTTTGCGTGCTGCTGTTGCTGTTGCTGTTGCTGTTGCTGTTGCATGGTTTTACTTTACTCGCTCGTCTTCAGTTGATCTCTTTTGAAGCCACTTTGTAAAAGAATCTAGAGTTTTTGTGTCGGCCCTATAATGTTTCTGTGTAAACTCCAAAAGAAGCGGCCATGTAAAATCCGGGTATACCCTTGGATGCCCTAACTCAATTGGTGGACGAATCACTTTGTTTCCCCTTGGACACAGAAAGAAAGCCACTGATTTTCTAGGAGTTTTGCTATTCACCACTGCCCTGTGCAAGCAACTCTTGTATTTCCCATTTGACAAAGCCTACACACATATATTCAACACATCTATTCTATTACTATATACTAAAAGAGACACCGGGAATGACATGTGTCAATTCCTGGTGCAATTTTTTCCCGCCAAAAACTACTTTCCCAAAACAAAGTGTATCTGTTTTATTTTATTTTATTCTCTACCTAGCTTTATTTATAAACTATTTATGAATGGAAACAAAATTTTAGTTTATAAATTATGACAATAATAGATATAACGCAATAATAATTATTTTAAATTGGTAATGTTTTAATCAAATCGATATACTAATAATGAAAAATATAAACACTCAATATTTTGATAAAATTATCATATTGGCATTTTAAATATGCACATTAAATGAATAAATTAAACGAGTATATGTTAAAAAATGTTATAATTATGCAATAGTTTGGGAGATAATCAGTTAAATTTTTTGTGAAAAAAATTATCAAAATCCGTGCGTGCACAAAATCTAATCTAGTTTGTAAATTAAATCATACTCCGTATATATTGCCCATGTGGCTCATTCAGTTCGCAATAAAAAAAAATTAAAAAATTAAAAATTAATGCAATTTTGAATTCTTTTACTCTCTCGAAATCATCACTATGTTATCCTGGATCGAACTATTCGACTATTTGTAATCTTTATGTCAAAATTGTAAGTGCATATTTGATACTCATAACTCCTTTTGTCCGACAAGTTGTTGCCCACTTCATAATATGTGGCTCATAAGTTGATAGATGAACAAACATTATGAAGTGGACAAATATTGTAGGGCAACATAAACGTAACTTGAAAAAAAAAAAAAAAAAAATCAAAAATAGTACTAGTTGTAAAGACAATATAATTACCATGAAGGTATCTCCAATGTTGACGACAAATGCTTTCTGGTTGGGACGGATGGAGTACCATTTTTGGTCGACGAAGACTTCAAGGCCACCAACATGATCTTGATGAAGAATCGTCAGCGACGTGGGATCACAGTGAGGCCCCGTCCCAAGAGTTAATTCGGGTTTTTGGCAAGGCGGGTAGTAGTTTAGTCTGATTATTGAGTCATTCCCTTTGAAAAATTCCCTGAAATAGTTTCTTCCAACTCCTAGGCTCATTCCCAAAAGCTCCATGATACCAAGGGACAACTTGCTCATAGCCTTACAATATTCTTGGTACACCCTCCTACAACAATGTAAAAAAGTGTTGGAACAAATAATAGATCGATGTAGTACCACATCAGATCGAAGTCATATTTAAAAATAAATAAATTGAGTTAACAATTTAACATAGTACCCTTTTTTCTTTTTCAATTACGTCCTTAACATACCAAAAGTCCAATTCGTTTTTGGTTACTTAATTTAGAATGTGTACCTTGTAGACTTGTAGGTAGGCAAGTTTGTTTGGACGTCCTAAAATAGATATATACACTTCCTCTTATTTTTAATACTAGTAAAGTTTGAAATTTTTATTGTTAAGATATGTTAAGATATTAGATATTATTCTGTGAATATTCTGTAGAGTCCTAACTATGGTGAGTTACCTAATGTGTACCTAGGGTTTAGGTAACTGAGTTGTACTATATATACGTATGTTATTAATGAGAATGATACGAGATTACACAATATTTGACATGGTATCATGAGCCTAGGTTAAAAACCCTAGATTTTTTTCCGCAAGAAATTTGAGAGAGTGTAGCCGAGTATTGAGAACAGCGACTTTCTTCGCTTGTTGAGTATTGAGATTAGGAGTTAACAATTCCTTAAGTATCACCATGAGTTCCGATGAGGAGGCACCACCAAAGGTCATCGCCGCCGCCGTCGACCTAGACTACTATCTCGGGTCAGGCGACGGCCCCGGTATTGTTATCACCCCTGTGAAACTGAGAGGAGCATCGAACTACGATGAATGGGCCAAAGCCGTTCGTCGCTCGATGATTTCAAAATTCAAATTTGGTTTTCTTGATGGGTCTGTGAAGGAGCCCATTACGGACGAGACGAAGATGAAACATTGGATTGCGGTCAATTCGATGGTGGTGTCTTGGATCACAAACACCATTGACGAGAGTTTGCGTTCGAATCTGGAGGACTTTGATATTGCTCACGAGTTGTGGAGTCATTTGAGGACGCGGTACTGCGTCGTGTCGGGCACCAGGGTCTGCCATATTAAGATGGCTCTGAGTGGTTGCAAGCAGGGCACGTCTGAGGGCGTCATGGAGTACTATGGCCGCTTGTCGAAGGTATGGAAGGAGTACGTACAGTATGCACGAGTTCCCAGGTGTGTATGTGCGGGTTGTACGTGTAATATAGCGAAGCAGGTGGGGGACATTCACGATGAAGATCGTCTGCACTATTTCCTAATTGGCCTGGATGATCACTATGAAGCCATTCGTGCACAACTGTTAGCACGATCGCCGTTGCCAGGACTCGACGAGGCGTACCAGACGGTTATGAATACCGAGACCATGCGCGCCAAGGCTGCGAGAGGTCCGGAGAGTGTCATGGCGTTCAAGGTCGAGACTAAGGCTCGGTCGAGGTCGGGAGATGTCAGTGGCAGATTTTGTGGTCATTGCAATCGTGAGGGTCATGAGGAAGAAACTTGTTATCAGCTGATTGGATTTCCTGAATGGTGGGATGAGAAGAAACGAGGTGGACGAGGGCCTGGTCGAGGAGGCAGGACGTCGATTAGAGGAGGCAGAGTAGCTCGCGGGGCAGCGTCGTCGACCAGTGGTGTCGCTCGTGCCAATGCCGTGAGCAATGCCACAGGAGGGGCGACAACCACTGTGACGAGTGGAGACGGATCGCATGGTGCAGTGACGACAACCAATCATGAGCTTGTTGGGGTGACGAAGGAGCAAGTCCAGCAAATAGTTGACATCTTGTCACGACCTTCAACCAAGTTGCAAGGTAATCTTGATTTACGTTGGATTATAATGAGACATTTGCTCCCGTCGCGAAGATGGCGACAGTTCGAACTTTCCTAGCTGTCGCAGCTGTCAAACAGTGGGACGTGCATCAGATGGACGTCCATAATGCGTTCTTGCACGGTGACTTGGAGGAAGAGATCTATATGAAGATTCCTCCTGGATTCCAGAAGAATCACTCTGACAAAGTGTGTCGAATGAGAAAGTCGTTGTATGGGTTGAAACAAGCACCTAGATGTTGGTTCCAGAAGTTGTCGACGGCATTGACGCACTATGGATTTCGACAGTCGCTGTCCGATTATTCGCTCTTTACTCTGTCTAAAGGTACGTTGCAGCTGAGTGTGCTCATTTATGTGGACGACATGATTATCGCGGGCAATAACAAGTTTGCGCTTGAGAGTTTTAAGGCATACTTGAAGGAGTGTTTTAAAATGAAAGACCTCGGGGCTCTGAAGTACTTCCTTGGGTTAGAGGTGGCACGAAGTAGTCAAGGGTTCTATGTATGTCAGAGAAAATATGCCCTCGACATCATCTCAGAGGCCGGATTGTTGGGAGCAAAGCCTGTGGACTTTCCCATGGAACAGAATCATAGGTTGGCATTGGCAGACGGGCCAGACCTGTCGGACGGTGAGCAGTATAGGCGTCTGATCGGACGTCTGGTTTATTTGGCTGTCACGCGACCAGACGTTGCCTACTCTGTACATGTCCTATCTCAATTTATGAAAGCACCAAAGGAGGCACATTGGGAAGCAGCTTTGCGAGTAGTGAGATATTTGAAGAAGTGTCCGGGTCAAGGTATACTACTTCGGTCGGACAGTGCGTTGCAGTTGGAGGGGTGGTGCGACTCGGATTGGGCAGGGTGTCCAATGACGCGTCGGTCGGTGACTGGATGGTTTGTGTCACTTGGTATGTCGCCAGTTTCTTGGAAGACCAAGAAACAGCATACTGTTTCTCGGTCGTCTGCTGAGGCAGAATATCGGTCGATGGCAGCTCTGACGTGTGAGTTGAAGTGGTTGAAACAACTACTACGCGACTTGGGGGTGACACACGACCAAGGCATGAGGATGTATTGCGACAGTCAGTCTGCGTTGCATATTGCACAGAATCCGGTGTTCCATGAAAGGACAAAACACATCGAGTCAGATTGTCATTTCATTCGAGATGCAATCAAGGAAGGGATCATCAGTCCGTCGTACGTGTCGACGAAGGTTCAGTTAGCAGATATCTTCACCAAAGCGTTGGGGAAGGCGCAATTTGAGTTTTTTTTGAACAAGATGGGCATTCGAGATCTACATGCTCCACCTTGAGGGGGGATGTTAAGATATGTTAAGATATTAGATATTATTCTGTGAATATTCTGTAGAGTCCTAACTATGGTGAGTTACCTAATGTGTACCTAGGGTTTAGGTAACTGAGTTGTACTATATATACGTATGTTATTAATGAGAATGATACGAGATTACACAATATTTGACATTTATACTATTCACATATTTTACTTTGACTAATGTTAGTGAATTATACCTAAGATAAAATATAGCCATATGGAATGTAATTGATAAATTCGTCTTAATGTGTGTTTTCTACATATCATTCTTTTTTTATAATTTTTACATTATCATACGTGAAAGTAACCAACGTTGCGATAAAAACAAACGGATAAAGTATTATACTTCCTCTGTTCCACAAACATCGCACCACGGGTTACACTATTTACGCAGTGTCGGCCTTTGGCCATCTTTTGTAATATATTTTTTGAGGGAAGGCCATCTTTTGTAATGTGTAAGGAAATATGTAATCATGTAAGACCTTGTTAGATTCGTATTGATATATACTTTATAAATATCAATATTTTACAGTTTCTACTCATGCATAATTCGAGAGATTAAGAGTCAAAGTTGTATGTTGGGAAGCGTTATGTTAATATGGTGCAATATTTATGGAACGGACGCAAGATTTCTTACCCAAATTCTTGAAAGTCAGTCCCCATTAAGTTGGAGATGTAGTTTTGTACCATTTTTGAGGACTTATCATCATCATCATCATAATATCGAAAGGAAAGAGTCTCTTTCCAAGGAAGTTTTGTGGCAAATCTTCCAAGAAAGCTACTAGCATAGCCACAATGATCACCTTGTTTCCTGAGAGCTTTTTGTTTTTGGGAAAACGGCTGACTAAAAAAGTAATCCATAGCTTCATGAGCTTTAGCTAAGAGCTCGAAATCGATATCATGGTTGACAATCAAGAAGAACCCATGCTTCTTGCATGCTTCATTGGCAAGTGTAGTTGCCTTTGACACTGCAACTGGGTCTCCTGAGAGGAACCCCCCTAGATCAATGGGAGGTACCTCGAGCTCTGGAGGCGTTTCCGAGCATGGTTTTTCATCATCTGGCCATATAAATTGGCTTGGTATGTTATCTTCATGTTTAAGAAATGATGTATCAAACAATGAGGTTGTTGGAAGTGGTGGTGGAATGGTAAGAAGTGGTTGCATCATTTTTTGTTGGTTTGAAGCAAACTAAGCTAGCTTTGTTAGGAAAATGGAGGTTAAGGAGAAGAGAGAAATAGAGAATGGAAAGAAGTTGAGGCAGTTTGTCGAAGTTAAGATGTGGAGGTGAGGGGTTTATATGAGATGAGCAACTGAGCAATTCTTGTTCCGACTGTCTTATCAACCTTTTTTTTAAGTCTGAATTAAGTTAAAATAAGTTAAAACCTAACAATATATTACTCCCTCTGTTTCTTTTTATTTGTCTAATTTGCTGTGTAATTAGGTTGTATCTAAAAGATTGTTTCATTACCATAAAAGTTCATAGAACTACAACTCTATTTTCACATAAAATACATTTGACCCTTCGTATTTGTCTCTTCTCAATTCTGCATAACTAAATCTTAATAAACATTATCTGTGTATAGGACAAACAATTAGAGACGGAAGGAGTAATACGGAGTAGCTAAGTAAGTGGGCCTTTGGCCAAACTTTTTTCTTTATTTCTATTGGCTATGAAATGGATGGTCCAAGTAATAATACCAAAAGATCACGTTGGCAAAATGGAATATGGGAATGGTGGATTATGTTGTATTATTTCTAAGAGCAGAAGTAAAAGAAGACATAGAATATAGGATCAAGCAAAATGTACAATTATTATTTTGGTTTGTACTCTGTAGTTAGTTCCTCGTGTGGCCCAATGTGTAGGGAAGCGTCCTGCGTTTCGAAGGATAAAGAAAGCAGATATTGACTTAAAGTGGTTTATAAATAGTAAATTCCTACAACACTTAAATTACCATACGGACTCCACCTTCTAATTTATACGCCCTGTTATGTGGGTCATGTCCCATGTCGAGCCACATGACTTGGGGGTGGTTAGGCCTGGCCTATGGCCCAACCCACTAGATGTGCAAGGTCAAAATCTTAAAAAGGTAGGTTGCGGCATGGCCCAAGCCCATGTGTCAATCTATATTTTCTCGTGTCATGCTTGCGTGCTTTGTCGTGTCAAGTTATGGCTCTACTTGCTTATACAAAATAAAATAAATCCCAGGCCCAACATGTACAACACCCTAACGTAAGGTAATTTAGTCCGATTCTGAGGGAAAGAAAAGCTAATCTGAATGAAAATCCATTTTATACTCGATACAAGGTGGCGTTTATGTAAGATTCGACATATGGGACCTGATCTGATTATTGTTTTCACCTCACCTATTGATAGACTGGAATAATATTATGGTATGACAATTATGTTTGAATTGAACCATTAAATATCAAATTAATTAAATGTAGTACTCGTAGTATATTAGAAACTTAATTTTGTGATCTAAAGTGTTAAAATAATCATCTTATTCAATTTGAGGCAAAACAATCCGATGTAAATTCTAAAATAAAATTCAAAGTCATAATCTGATTTCAAAAATGTAATCTGATCGATCTGACTCGTTGTCATCCCTACTGTATTGTGTTATGCCTACATGTTATCAATGGGACGGCCATGCCAATTAAACCTTTAGTTGTTGTTAGTGTGAACTGTGAATGGAGGGTATCCTACCTTAGAGAACAACAATAACATTAAAAAGGTTTTGAAAGGATCCATTACCTTGGATGCCTATTTTTTCTCTCCAATAAATTTTTTTTTTCTTTGTGTTGCAAGTTCTTGGAGAATCTGTTTTTTTTTCTTTGAGTTGCAAGTTCTTGGAGGATTATTGGTCAAATAGGTTATAGGTTCGCTTCAGTATAATGATTGATCATTCGTGTGGTATATAATGTCTAATTTGACAATACAAACAATTTTTTAAAAAGTGTGATTCAAATTTAAGGGTTGCCCTTTAATTTGAAAAAAATTATGTGAACATTAATACTTGTAAGCGACAATAGTGGTAGACTCTTAGTTATCTCTTAAGGAGAGAGAAAAATTAAGAGCTAGCTTTTAGGTGAGAAAATAGAGACTCTTAATTAGAATGTGTACGAGAAATTTCTGAAATAAGAGCTAGTGTCACATCATTGTTTTTGTATAAAAATATAATAAAAAAAGGAGGGTAAGAGAGCATAAGAGCTAGTGTTAAAAGTTAGTCCATTTCCACAATTTTTTAAGAGGTGACTCTTATTTTTTAAGAAAGCCTCGACAAGTTTGGTACATAATTAATAATTTAAGATAATTAAACTTTGTGAAATGTCTAAGAGATGCAATATTTTCCCAATTGTTCTTGTTAAAAACAATTTCAACGCGTCTCCAGTGTGACCGGTCACTCCATCAACTTGATAGTGTGACGCGCGCACAACACAACTACTGTGAAGACGGTTATTGACTGATGTTACTTGACTTTATTTCTATGTTGGTGTACATTGTTTTCGATGTTACTTTTCTTGTTTTACTGCAGTTTCTTCAATTTCATGTTAGAGGTTCCTTGTATAAACTGGCGTCAATGTTACTTGACTTTCTATGTTGGTGTTACTTATATATTATTTATTCGTTGTTACTTTTGTTGTTTTATTGCAGTTTCATGTTAGAGGTTCCTTGTATAGACTGATGTTACTTGACTTTCTATGCTGGTGTACTTAGACATTGTATTCGATGTTACTTTTCTTGTTTTACTGCAGTTTCTTCAATTTAATGTTAGATGTTCCTTGTATAGGTTAGTGTTACTTTACTTTCTATGTCAGTGTCACTTAGACAATGTATTCGCTGTTACTTTTCTTGTTTTATTGCAGTTTCTTCAATTTCATGTTAGAGGTTGCTTGTATAGACTGACATTACTTGACTTTCTATGGCGGTGTTACTTATATATTGTACTCGTTGTTATTTTTCTTGTTTGATTGCATTTTCTTAAATTTTATGTTGGAGGTTCCTTATATAGACTAGTGTTACTTTATTTTCTATGTTGGTGTTACTTTATTTTCTATATTGGTGTTACTTTTAAGTCATGTTAACCAACACGTTGGGCTTATTTATAAGTGTGAACTCGCCACAACATCAAGTTGATGGTGTGGCTGGTCACATATAAGACAAGATTTGAGGAAACAATTTACATCCTTGAGAATTTTTGTAATGAAAGTTTTTAGAATTATTTTTAAATAATGAAAATTAAAAATTAGGTAAGTTAGCTAATATATCATCCTTGGCGATGGAATAATGATAGGATGTGGGAAGTGGGAATACAAACGATAATCATAAACGAAACAATAACAACATCGATCATTTGCAGGTCATCATTCGGCTACTATATTTCCTTTTCAATATATATATATGTTGAGGGAATAATTTAATTACAAACAAAATTTGTACTGTAGAGAAGAAGACGAATTTCTTGAACAAGCATATCAATCTTCCTTCCATAGTTCCATAAAGTAGAAAATTTATGACATTGAATTGATTGAGATGATAATAATGAAATTTTCACCTTCACTTTTGATATTTTGATGAGTTAGGGCAAAAAGAATACCATTCCATAATAAATGTTTCGAGAATTATATACTAAGGATTACATACATGACTACCTGAGGAGATAGATTTCGAGCAATTCATGCATGCATGTTAAGGTTTTGGAATCTTATTTTCAATGCAAGATGCAACTTTGCTTGTTTTTTTCAATCAATTCATGAGTTTATAATCCTTAGAGCACTTATTCTTGTACTGTTTTTTTTTTTAATCTTTATAAATTACGGAGTATAATGCAAGTGGTATCTAATAATGTCAAGGATCAATCTTATTTGATTCGCCTTGTTGTACAAATTTAAAATATCAATTCTTTTAAAAAAATCTAGATTTTGAGCCCGTTCAATGAACGGACAATTATATAATGGTTGTTAAGCCGTCTTTTAAAGTGCTAATTTTATCGAAAACTTGCGTTTTTAGTGGGAATAGATGATTCATATAGAGGTGAAAGTTGAAAAAAAAAATTAGATGGTGAATTAATTTGAGTGTTACAGATGGAGATGGAGTGACCGAGTGGAAGCGATTGAATAATATATGAATTAAATTGTGAATTGATGTTTAATGAGGAAGATGGAGTGAAATAAGAGTTGAAACTGTAAAATATTTCGTATTACAAACAACAAAATGAAAAATTGAAAAAAAAAACAAATTTATGGATGAAAGATATGAGGGTGACATGTGTCAACTAATTATATATGGTAGGGTGATACATGTCAACTAATCATATATGGTAGGGTGACACGTGTCAATTAATCATATATGGTTATCCTTTTTAAATACTAGGTATTGAGGTATTGATGTTACTCATGCATGTGTGCATTGGAAGATGAAATACTGTAAGAACCAACTGTCTGATTTCTAAAACAAGTACTCCGTATTAGAAAGGCAAGTATAGTATAAATACTGAGTTTTGACGCGCCACCTGCTAATTTTGACACATCTGTGTATGAGTATCACAAATTCTTATTTACAAGTGGTGTACAATAATATTGTATATCGGAATAAAAGTTAACTCAAAATGCTTAAAAGCTACTTTTATATATAAAAACATTATCTGTTTTTAATGATAAAAATTTCATTTTAACAAAAAGCATTTCTTCAAAATCATTAATAATATACGGAGTATAAAATTAATCATTTAACTCTTTAAAATGTTTACATATCAACTTTTTTTTATAATATAAAAGTTAATCAAAACGTATTAAAGATAAAATTTATTTTAAAAAAAAAAATTGTTAAAAGTTATCCTGGAGTAGAATAAATTTATTATACATTTTATAGGTACAAGACCTTTTTATATGAGTATATACTCCCCCTGTATTTAAAAAGAGATACGTTTTGACCGGCTCGAAGTTTTAGAAGAGTGGGTTGAATTTATTGAAATAAAATGAAAGTGAGATAGTTGATGAATTATTTATTATAGTTAAAAGATGATGTGAGTAAATGTGGGAAACAAGAGAAAGAGAAAAATATTAATATAATGTGGAGTGAGGACCAAAACATGTCATTAAAATAAAGTGTATTTTTTTTTAATAAAACCGTTTAAGGAAAGTGTATCTCTTTTTAAAATACGGAGGAAGTATATATATATGAAGTACGGAGTATATATTTATATCATAGAAACTGGTTGGGATATATGACAAATTAATAAGCCCCAAGACTTATGCTATGCATTATGTGCAAATAAACCCCTTTACTTTTAATTAAAGTAAATCAGCCCCACATCTTTCTAAATTGTGCAATTTAATTATTAAGTAGTATATTCCGGTTATTCTTAGTATGAATACTTTAATCTATCGGAACACCAGCTTTATGTGAAATATGAAATACATGTATTACAATTTCAATATGTAAATTATTTATTTCGTATAGTTAAGAGCCCGTTGTTGCTGTTTCCCGCGGTTTGCTGCTTCCTGCGGTTTGCTGCTTCCTGCAGTTCTTTTTTCTCTCTTTTCTTTTGTGAATTTAGGATTTTGTAATTATTAAAATTTTATATACAACGTATATTGTACTTGGAATGTACAAAAAAATTTATAGCGTTAAATTTGGAGTTGTTTTCTGGCGAAATTAAAGATGTATAGTAGATTTCAGGTTTAGATTGACTGGAAATTTTATTTTGATGTAGATTGCACTAATTACAAAACGCAAGGGGCTGATTTACTTCAATTAAAAGTAGGAGGGTTGGTTTGCACATAAGACATAAGTATAGGGGCTTATTTGCCACAAAGGCCGAAATTGGTTCTCACGTGTGTCAAACTCAATTTTTTTTAAATACAAAAATCATTCCCGACAAGTACCATATGAATTACCAATCAAAATAATATATAAACATAATTAATTGGAGAGAGAAAGTGTTGTATGTAAAGTTTCAATGCATTTGTAACCAATCAAAAATCAACATTGAAAGGTTACCAACCCTTAGGGTTACTCTATCATTCTAATGTTTGGTTGACCTTAAGGGTTGGCAACCCCTAAGATACATATAACATAAAATAATATATAAACATAATTAATTGGAGAGAGAAAGTGTTGTATGTAAAGTTTCAATGCATTTGTAACCAATCAAAAATCAACATTGAAAGGTTACCAACCCTTAAGGTTACTCTATCATTCTCCCATCACTTAGCATGCCATTGACAAGTATTTGCCACTTGTTCACACGAGTGGTTCCCACCTTTGGGGTTCAAATACTTTGATTTGATTAGTAAATAAAAGAGACAGTACGTGAGGCTGCTACTTATTTGAAGACTTGAAGTAAGCATCTTTGAAAATATATCCTTAGCTTTGACATGTAATCTTAATTTTAAGTCACTTTCCTCGGGAGGTGTCAATTTGGACAAACTGATTGGCTTCCGATCGGGTTTATCCGTTCGGATTGTAACTGGGTTATTTTTGCTAACGGGTTGAATCGGGTTAGGTTCGAAAATTAGCGGGCGGATCAGGTTGATTAAGCGCGGGTATCATATCGGATTGGAGTATAGTTGAGTCGAGTTGGAATACGTCGGATTGTAAAAGGGTTAACCGGATTATAACAGATTCATATCATATCGGGTGGAACTCATATAGGACTGAGGTCATATTGGGTCAGGTTCATTTGATAATTAACGATATGAATTGAGTCGGGTTAATAGGTTTAGTCGGGTTACATCGGGTTCAGGTCATATCGGTTCGGGTTCTCGGTTCTTATCGATTTAGGTTCATACAGTGTGAATAAAGCAGTAGCATGTTGTTCTTCCATTCGGGTTACGTCAATTCGATTCCAAATTATAAAATAAAAATATCAGGCTGGTTATTACTGACATCACAATTTTCAATACGTTTATAAATTATAAGATTAAAGCGTTAATTAGGGGACAAAGCAATCCCTAACTTTTAAAAAATTTAAAAATTTAAGATAAGCAGCGATATTACCGTGTTGTAAACAGTTCAGATTAAACGGGTTACCGTGTTGTAAACCGTTAGGATTAAACGGTTTTGCTCGGGTTGAAACGGATTGGGTCATTAATGGATTTTATATCCATTTGGCTCAGGTTGAAACAAATCGGGTGATAATAAATGGTTTGTTATCGAATTTCGAATCTTAATCAGGTTAATATTATAGGCCGGTTCGAGTTCTGGTTGAATATAATCAGAACAAATTTCAAGTCCCAAAACATAAATTATTAACAGTTATGATTCTAAACAATTTAATCAACCCAACAAATTTAACAATTTAGGTTGAAAATTGACAGCTCTACTTCCCACTAATGAGATCCGTGATTATTCCGTACAAAAAAAAAGACACAAGAGTGACAACAACCTAATAAATACTATACGCATGCACTATAAAATTAAATGATGATGTCATAATGGGGGATTAGCTCTTGTAAAATGTAAGTTATGAAAATCAGGCAGTATGGTTGAAGCAAACCTATCCTGAACTTACGCGTATATAAAGAGATTACAAAGATCAACGTATAAGTGGAGTTGTTGAGTTTGAGTGTTCCAAAATGGCCAATGTACAAAATCACATCAATGCCTTTATCTTGTCCCGTTCTTATTTATGGAATTGTTTGACAAATGGTTTTTTTTTAGGTTTTATTTACTACTAGACCTGGTTATCGGGCGGGGCGGGTCAGGGTCGGTGCGGGTCAAAAGAGGGTCGGGTATTGAAAGGGTCATTTTTAGCGGGTCGATAATGGGCGGGTCAAAAGCGGGTCGCGGGTCAATAGCGGGTCATTAGTAGGCGGGTCAATAAACGAGCAATGAAAAATGAAAAACAAAAGAGCCATGTGCAAGTACAAGTAAATACGAAGCTATACACGTAATTTTTTGTATCATTACTATTTATTTTTCAAAATAATTGTAGTATAAGTTTGACCCTATAATGACCCTGTCCAATAAAGGCTCTGTCCAATAAGAGCCCTGCCCAATAAAAGCCCTATTAACGTCAGGGCCGGTGAAAGGGCTGTGCAACCTGGCCCTCGGCACAGGGCCCCCAGTTTCACAGGGCCACAATATAAAAAACCTATCTATATATTACTCCCTCCGTCCCGGAATACTCGACCCGGTTTGACCGGCACGGAGTTTAAGGGACTTGAATTGACTTATTTAATTTAATAGGTAGTAGTTGATAGTGGGGTATTATTTTAATGTAGTTAGTGGGAGGTGGGTTAAGAGGTGGGGTTGGGGGATAGTAGGGGTTGAATTTTTAATTATTTTTTGTATGGAGTAGGGGGTAGGTGGGTTAATAGGGGTGGAGTGAGAAATAATATAATATTGTTAGAATATTTCCATTTTTAGAAACAGGTCAAGTATTAAGGGACGGCCCGATAAGGAAAACAGGTCAAGTATTCCGGGACGGAGGGAGTATTTGTAATAGAAAGACATATATTTACTGTTGGCTTGCTGGCACGGATTGTTAGATTTCACACAATAGAGCTGAGTTCGACCCCGACGTAGGGTTTTTTTTTTGTCTTTCAATACTATAACTTTTATGTTAAAAAACAATACGGAGTAGATACTTTGTGTACTTTCTCGTTAACACTTGATTCAATTTAGATATTTCTTGGTTGATGGTATGAATGTTTTCATTATATAATCATACTAAATGAAAATAATTTATACAAAGTTTAATACTATAAAAAAAATCATTTTTTTTATCGATATAAATTTTTTCTTGATTCTCAGATTGTCTATTTACAAGAAAAAGAGTATTAAATATAAATTAAGTTGGATGATTATGTCAAAAGCATAAAAGTGAATCTCGAAAACACTCACCGTTACTTTTAATAGGTACGTGAAAAATTTAATTTTAGGGGTCTGGTTTTATAATAGCACAGGGCCCCCAATTTGTTTAAGACGGCCCTGATTAACGTGACCCTAACCCTATATCCAATGGACTACCATGTCCAATAACCAGGTCTATTTACTACTCTGTACTTCCTTCGTTTCTTTTTGTTCCTTTACGTTTGATATTTTGCATGTTTATAAATGATTGATTAATGTGCATTGAGTTACCTCTATTTTTTTTATTCAAACAAGAAAAATTACGTTTACTTATAATGTTTTCACTCTTATCAAAATTCTGATATTGGATAAATGAGAAAATTTTAATATCTCAATAGAAAAGTGTGAGATATGAAATAATTGGTTAAAACAATCATTTGACTCAAATTTTGATAGAATATTAAAGCATTTATATGATAATATAAAAGGAAATATAAAAAACATTTTGAGACACCAAAAAGAAAAACGTAAAGAACAAAAAGAAACGGAGAGAGTCCTTCGTACTTTTTAGTTGTTGGCTTTTTATGTTGGTCAAACAACAACAAAAAAGTGTTTTGTTAAGTGGCTTTTTGGTTAGCTAAAAAGCCAGCTTATTCACCAAAAATAAAAGGCTAGTCTTACTAGATTTTTTTGTATAGCTTTTGGCTTTTCAATCATCAAATTACTTTTCTATCCTTGTTTTTTTACTAATTAATTAACCATTAATAATGATATTAATGAGTAACCTATACCTAGTATTTAAAAAAGATAACCATTAATTATTATATGACAAGTGTCACCTCTATCTTATTGATTATTATATGACAAGTGTCACCTCCATCTTTCATCCATTTTTTTTCAATTTTTCCTTTTGTGATTTGTCATACGAAGTACTTATTTTACAGCTTCAACACCTCTTTCACTCTATCTTGCTCATTCAACATCAATTCACCATTTAATTTATACATTCGATCATTCAACCTCTTCCACTCTATTTCCCGTTTTAACACTCATAATTCACCATCTAATTTATACGGAGTACATTTTTTCAACTTTCAAATTTACCTCTATATAAATCATATATTCACACTAAAATCGCAAACCTTAAATAAAATTAACACTTTAAAAAACGGCTTAATAACCACGATATAAGTGCGCGTTCATTGAACGGGCTCAAAAGCTATTAGTTAAAAATTAAAAAATGAAAATTTGTAAAAAAAAAACATAAGCATCATCATTTCAATGACACATAAGCAACACCATCTTGAAGACACGTGTCCAAACCCAATTAATCTTTCTATTTATTTTTTTGTTATAAAAAAATAATGGTCATTCATCGTTCCACTTTATTGCCATTAGTTTTCACGTAGTATACTACTAATCTCCGTCTCTTTAATTTATTATAATTGTACTCCCTCCGTCCCATGTTTATAGCCCCTTGACTAAAAACACGAGTTTTAAGAAAAATGGAATAGTACACTGGAAATTGGAATATAGTACATTGATAATTGATTTGTATGAGAAGGTGGAATATAGTACTCCGTACATCGAAAAGGGAATATAGTACATGAAAAAATGAAATATAGTACATGGGGAAGTTTTGTTGGGGTTTCAATGCATTTTAAATTAATATAGTACATGAGAAAGTAGAAAACCTAATGGCCAAAAATAGAAACATGACTATAATTTTGGGACGCTCAAAATATAAACAGAACTATAAAAATGGGATTGAGGGAGTATAAAAAATTAGGATCCATACTAAAATTGATTATGCCTAAACAACCGTCCCCTACTTCATCTTCCGCATTCTTCAACTTCCCATTAACTCTCCAACCTTAATTATTTTCAATGTCAATTTAATTCAATCCCTAAATCTTCTACCCTTCTCCTGTAGCATTCATTCAAAATCTAACCTCCCACTAATAGAGTTTTTTACCGTTCCGTTTTAAAACGTTAGGAAGATTTTAGGGTGTTTTAATTCAACATAACGATTGTTTATTTTCATGCATGCAATTCAAGTTGTAGTAAACCCCCCCCCCCCCTCTCTCTAAGCATGTTGTTCTTGGTTTTTCTTAAGCATATTGGAAATATGTGGTTTATTTTTCTTACTTAATTAGTTGCAATTCATTTTGTAGAGAAGGAGAATCTTATAATGTATGGTTTCCATGCAAATGATTAAAGGTAGGCAAATCGTCATCAACATTTTGAGACTTTTAGGTGAGTTTTATTTGTATATTTTTGTTGTTAGGGAACTTACAATTAGTTTTAGTTCTCCTGTAAGAAAAGTTTTGTCAATATAGTTCAATGGTTAGAATTTGTTAAGCTTTTCCCTTAATTGGATATCATGAGTATAGTTGTACACTGTAACAGTTTTGTTTGATTTTTGTACAAATGATATGTTATTGGTGGTAATAGGTGAAAAGTTGATCTATTTTTTCAGGGGAGATGATCAACATAAGTAGAAAAATGTAATGATTAAAAAGATAAAACTTCATAGGTCGTAAATTTTAGTATTATCATTTGGTTTAAACACCTTCTAACACCTGCTTAACATAACTTCTAAACTCCATTACACTACTAACATATAATCAACCTGTTCGTCGAACGGGGCCAAAAACTAGTTATACTAAAATAGACACCAAGAATGACATGACACGTGTCATTCATGGTGCAAAAAAAAAAATCCGCCAAAAAAATTTCCCTTAAAAGTACTTCCTCCGATTTTTAATTACAAACTTTTACATAAGGCTGTCTTACAAGAAAGACCACCTCGTTGTCATATAAGTTAAGCAATGAAAGCAATTAGTTAAGCATTGAAACTAATTAGTTAAAACTGGAAATATTTAGTTAAACACTAGAACTAGTTAGTTAAGCACTAAAACTAATTAGTTAAACAATGAAATCAATTAGTTAAGCAATCAAAGTGGTCTTTCCGGTAAGGCGGTCTTACACAAAAGTTGTCGATTTTTAATACTTGCAACGTTGGTAACTTTCACGCATGCTTATGCAAAACTTTGATCATTAATATCTTTAATTCTCTTTAACCAAAAATTATAAAAAGTTAATATTTTGAAAATACAAATTGAGACGAATATAACAAGATCCTACATGATTATGTTTTATTTTACGTATAAATCACCAACTAATCAAAATAGAATATGTGAATAGTGTAAAATACACAAATGTTGCGAGTATTAAAAATTGGAGGAAGTATCTATTTAATTTATAATTTTATTGTGGATGTCAACTAGTTTAGTTGGTAAATTCTTGAGAGGATGGTACCCAAAACCTGAGTTCAAATCTCGTCCACATCATTTGTTGCGTTGCCCTTTGTTGCTTCTCTCTACACCAAAAAATAAAAATTATAATTTTATTTTCTATCCTTTTTTATTTTTATGTATGAAAAAATATTTGTTTATAGATTATGGAAGTAATATATGCCACATAATAATAATTTGCTAAAACTGATTTTTGGTAATACTTTAGTTAAATGGTTCGTATCTATTACATTGTACTAAAACAAAAACCAGGAGTGACACAAATCACTTCCTGGTGAAAAATTTTCGCTAACAAAAATTCCTAAAAATCTCTACTTTATATTTAAAATTTATTTTCTATCCTTGTTTGTTTACGATTTATGTATGGAAAAAAAAATATTTATTTATAGATTACGGAAATATTATATGCCACATAATTAAAGTTTGCTAAAAAAGAATCTTGCTAATATTTTAGCGAAATCGTTATATTAATAATGGAAAATGTAATTACTCAATATTTTAGTCAAATCCACATATCATGTATGTCAAATAATTTGATCAAATTAACATATCAAGCATATAATTTATGTAATACGTAGTATGACGGAAACTTGCGTCCCTAAATTAGATGATTAAATAGATGTACGGAGTATTAATTACTCACAAAACACACATGAATTGACTTTCGCCCTTTGGTATGCCAAAGCTTGGACTGCACTCCAACATGCAAGTATGAATTTTTTTTATTTTTTTCTCCTAAAATAAACCACAAATGCAATATAAATTATAAATGGGGATGGAGGGATTAGAATTTGACACTTATCATACACAAATCTAGAGTTTTAACCACTAAACTAAAATCTCATCGGCCGAAAGTATGAAGATGTAGCTTACGTAAGTATAGCATTATAAAAAAGAATGTCTCCTTTTATGAATAGTTGACAAGTTATTTGACTCATCACCTACAATATCACATTTCCAGAACTTCCTTACTTTAACAACGTCAAATAATTGTGTTTCGGGTAAATAAATAGTATGGCTCCTTCGGATTAGATTTCCTATCATAAACCACACAATGACACAATATAGTAATTTCTTTGGCACACAGAATTCATTTATGAGTAGAATTTAGAAAACTTTTGGAAATGATGAACAAGAAACTAATTAAATAGTGGTTAATTGGCATAGTGGTTATGGGTGATGAATGGCGGTTTGTGCACGAAAGATTACTGGTTTAAATCCTTATTTATAATTCATATTGTTCACGTGACTCATTCGCTTAAAAGGAATTAAAAATAATAATGTTTATAATAGTTATTTATATATATGCGTGTAGACCAGTCAAAAATCGACTCGAAAATACTGAGTCTTAAACAAGATTTTGTGACCTGTAACCAAATTTTATTCGAACCTGAACAACCTGAAAAGTAATGGATCAAAATCCGACCGAATCAGTTTTTTTTCCGGCCAATAAATCATTGTATTTATAGTAATAAATGAGATTATAAGAAAACTTAAGCACAATAAACACGTTGTTGTTATTATTGTTGGGTGTAATATGATTTTGATTTGTATTCTACGTCATTATATGGTGGAATTTGCCTAAATATAAAGTTGTGTATGAATATTTGTTAATTTGTACACATATTCTGCATATTTGTTACACAAATTAATGAAATTAAAATACGCGTTTTAAAACCTCTCAACCGTTATGTCGACCAGAAACCGGAAGTTTCTAGGTCTTGAACAATCATTTGTAAACCCATCTTTATTTCATATTCCAACAACTTCTTGTTTAAATATCATAAAAATTTCTATCAAGTCAATGCATAGGCTCTAAAGTACTTCCTCCGAATCTTTTTACTTTTTAGTTGCAACAATTTGCTTTTCACGTTTGCCAATGCATATCTTGAACAATTAATGTATTTAATTACTGATGAGTAAAATTATAAAAAAATGATTTTCGTAAAACATACATTAAGACGAATCTAACAAGACCCCACATGAAAATATTTTTTCCTAAAGTAGTATCATCAAAAATAAACAAAGTAGATTAACCGAACCCAAAAGTGACTGACCCGAATTAACCCTAGCTCGAAAGTAATTTTTTATAACCGGACCGATCCGTTTGACAGATCTAGCTACGTGTCTTATATATAATAGAAACATTTAAATTCTTTACGGTTTAAAACTAGCGTTCTTCTGTGATATCATGAAGTTATATTTTGATGTGTGAATGAGTTAAGAACTTAAAATCAGGTTAAAAAGTTTCAAATCATCTTGGATAATATAAGATTGTAATAAATTCAAATATACTCAAATATCTAGATAAGACAAAATAAGTTAATACTTTCGGATTGAAAAAAAACATTTACCGAATTCTATTTCTTGGAAAACTTAATACTCCATAACATGTTTCGAAACTGTTATTTGATTATTTCGCAAATAAAAAATATTCGATTGATATGATGTTTTACTAACCATAATCATATAATGATGTGCTAGGAAAATTAAGACCTTAAAATCAAGGGTCTTGAAATCAAATTACATGTTAGGTCTAGACGTCATGTGGCAGGCCTGGCATAAACTTGGCCCAATCAGCCACAGCTCAAATGTTGGCCCGGCAACACGAGAAGCATAACAGAGAGGCAGAGAGTCATGGGTCATTCACAGGGGTGTCAAATCGGGTCATCGGTAGGTTACAGATCGGGTATAATCGATTCGGTATAGTTGGATAATGTAGTTGTACGGGGTCGTTGTAATGTGTGAATTTTATTTTTCGGGTCACTTCGATTTTGACCATAAATCGGTTGGATCAGGTCAGTTTTTAACAGCCCTACATTCTTAGATATCAATTTCAAAAAATGGCACATGCTCACTCCCCCCACCAATCCGTGGACTATGGACCATGGTGCACATAGAGCATGGTGCACCATGTGCACCAAAAGAACACATGTGCATAAACAAAAGAACATGACACTACGACAAAAGAACATGCAATATAATGTTTTACTTTTTTTTGTAAAAAATCACAATTTATTAAAAATATAAAAAATATATGTTCATGTTCTTTTTACGTAACCAGGTGTTCTTTTAATTATATACTAATGTTCTTAAGGTGCACCATGCTCTATGTGCACCATGGTACACCTTCAAAATTGCGCTCCCCCACTCTTCTTTCTTGTCCCGCTTATTTTTAATACAAAACGAACGAAGAAAAATAATTTTAAAAAACAAAATATTAAAGGTCCATTTGCATTGCATGATTTGGGTCGAGTTGGGCGTTGACATTCCTCAAAGAAAATTGGCACGAGTCAAACACTGCATGACTATTTGCACAACCAGACAGTCCTTGCCTCTCTCTTACCTGGTTCTTCATCATCTTAAACAATCAATTGGTCTCTTCTTTGTTGATAAATTTTTTTCTTTTCAGGGTATTTGTTGATAAATTTACTAAACCCCCATTGGAATCTAAGAAAATGAGAGAGATTATTAAATTTGAAAAATTATCATCACGACTTTTTTTGGACATACGAAAACCTATAAAATAAAATAGGTATGGGTCTCACAATAAGAATAAATAAAGTACGTAGTAAAGATCTTTGAGCTGCAAACAAAGGTTCACCAATTGTGATATAGCTCATGTCAATTGTCAAGCCAGATGCCTGAATACCTGATAAAGGATCCCAATGCAGAAAATTGAAGACAACTTATCAAGAAATTAACAAAAATAACAGAAAAGAAAAAATTAAATCATGGAAATTATACGATCTACAAATCTGTTGTGCAATGTTCAAAGAATACAGCATGATTCTGTTCTGGTACTAAATCTTTAGACCACCTCATCACGTAAAACGAGAACCGGTTAATGATACAGTAGATCTCTCAAATTCTGTCCACAAATGATGCGGAACAATGGGGGGTACATAGCTACATATTAGACTGAATCAGATAAAAGAATAAACAATGTGGGAAACATACAAGGATAAGCAGCTCACTAAAACAGAAGCATGCCCCCTCCTTGTGCCAGTAACATCGTCGAGCCCTCCATATCAGATAAGATAATCCATTGAAGGCCAAGGAGAGCATAGAACTAGCATGTGGACTTACTATTGCTATCCCATATATCATCTTGTTTTCATTCACTCAACTTGCATCTCCTGAGATAGGGGTGATCATACTTGATGTACTTTGTCCAGTATGACCGGTACTTTGTCATTGCAATCTCTAACCATGGCTTCATATTACCATTGTAATGAACAACTGCTGCCTTATCAATCTCAGACTTGTCAATACTTGGATTATATCCCAAACCCAGCACATGCCATGACTTCTCAAGTGGATGTGTCAGCCCGTAAAATGTAATAAGTCCTGGAGGCAGTGTGCCCAGCTTCCAAAGTGTTCTATCTTCATTCTGTAAAAGTCATCATTTTTTAAGGTTAAATTCCACTACCCTTCAAACTTGGAGCAACCATGCCAAATAAATCTAAAACAAAATGTAACTTCATGCACAAGTGCTCTCTGGTTATATAATCTCTAGATAATGTCATGTTTCAATATATAAGTATGAAGCTGGAACAACTAAAAGTAGACAGAATGTGACGGATAAAAGAGAAGTGAATCATTCTTTTTTCTGTAGAGGTACAAGGACAGTTTAGGAGACCCTTCTCTAGGGTGAACCCTTTAACTAGAAAGTGAAGTGAAACGGTAATGCTACCACAAATGCTACTTAGGCATACATAACTTCAAAAGGCTTGTCATAATAATTTGACACCTGTCCCATGAAACATGGACTTTTCTCCTTTAGGGTGTATTTATCCAATACAATTAAACACATGTAACCATGCTAAACTGAAGAGTCTGATAGTAAAAGAGGTGAGAAGAAAATAGGGAACGGGGAAGATGAGTGCAAATAAAGGAACATAATTTACCATATTTTGCCACTTGTGATATATGCCGGTGATATCCTTTTTTTTCCACTCCTTGAGATCAAACAGATTCATGCCATACGCCCATCCACAAGCACTAGGGTCGAAGTTTCTGGATATGTGCGGATTGGAAAAGTTCAAATACTTATCAAATCGATGAAAGCTCTCTCCGCAAGTTTCCACAGCACCATTAACTTTTCCTTGGAGGTCCACTGACCACAATTGACTCAAATCCTTTTGCACAACAATGTCATCATCTAGAAACAGAATCTTATCTAGCTTTGGATAAATTTGGGGAAGATAAAATCTTAGATGGTTAAGCATTGATAGATACTTCGGGTTTCTATACTTCAAATTGGATGCCCCGGATGAAATAGTTGTTGGATGATCTGCCTTAAAATAATATTCCTTCATGGCAGAAGACTCAAGCTGACGAAGAACTGGACAATATGATGAGTTTAGCCACTTAAATTCATCAACATTTTCAACATGGATAGTGGCTTTTCCAGGAGGGTTCGAAAGGAACCACATATTCATTGCACCGAAATTGAGCTTATCAGTAACAAGATGAAAAACATGCTTCTCCGGCTCCTGTAACCCATTCAAAAAGATACCATTAAACAAGGGCTAAACAATCAATAGCTACATATTCAACTTTCAACACTGCCAATATTAATCAAGGAAGCATTCCAACAAGTAGCTTATAAGTTGTAACAAAAGGATGAAATACTAATCCACTTGATGGATGCTTTGGAAGAACAGCACTTATTAACACCAGGCCCCCAACCCCAGAAAACAGGTACATGGGAGAGAAAATCCTGATTCCTGAACTAGAAAAGAGACCAGTAAAATAAACTTTAAACCAGTTAACTGCCACAGAATACAGTACACAAGGGACTGCTAGTCTGTAAACAAATACTTAACACCACCATCCCGCACCCCACCCAAGTTCCCCCAATAAAGGAAGGAGAAGAAAAAAAACTGCAGACTTTGTATTCAACTTATCTCAGCTCGAGTTCAATGAAAAAAAAATCTTCAGGCAGGTAAACGAAAAAAGAAGAAACAGCCCCCCATATATAACCAAGGGAAAGTGAGGCCAGTGTAGCTCCTAGCACAACGAAAAGCAAGAAGATGAATATCTCAACAAAAGCCAGCAAGTTTACCTTAGCATTCGTGATAGTTGAGTTCACGACCACGGATGCAGCAAGGACATTGTCAGAAAAAAGCGCATAGTGATAAAGTTTGGGCTTTTCCAAATTTTCAATCTGGGGGAACTTTCTCTTCTCTAAAGGAAGAAGGTAGTAATCGATAGTTAAGCGCATAGCCAGACAATGAATTCCATTTGGAACAGTCTTGGCTGCCAACTGGCTCAGAAAAGTGCTCTGTTTTTTCAAGCTCCTCACTTGTTCCTCGGCAGATTGAAGCATGGCCCTCAGCTTTCCTGTCACCAGCTTGCAATCATACAGTTGTTCTTTAGCTTTTGAAAGAATTTGGCCCATTGCTTTTATTTTCTCCGGAGCACTGAAACAAGAGGCACTCATCAGAAAAGGATAACCCACATATAAAAGAGGGAGAAACAATAGTCTTATGAGAAGGGGAAACAAAAAATATTTTACCTGCGAGAAAGATCAGCATCAGTAGTCGTCTCTCCCAAGGCACGCTGGCTCTCTTTAAGCCTGTGCTGAAGTTCTTGAGACAATTCTAGCTTATTCTTCATCTTAGCAATGCCAATATACACTCTGGCCATAATAATTTGATCACGCATCAAACGCACGGTAGAATCAGTATTCTCATTGTCATTTTCTCTCCTCCAGATATTATATTTCCCCAAAACTGCGGAATCAACTGATTTAGAACGCTGAATTGCAGCATTTTCGAGTTTCAAAATAGTTTCATCATCCTGCTTTACCAGATCAGCTGCACGTTTCTCACGTCTCTTCTCTCTTAACCGCTGCATTTAGGCCAAACATTCACAAATTTAACTGGGGAACACTAGTTAAATGCACTACAAATTCTTCGTCATAACCTCCTTAAACAAAAATGATTACCCTTCGTATCTGTACAGCCGGTGAGTCCACTACATCAGGGTGACTATCTGCTTAAACATAAAAAGCAAGAAATATGTCATCATAAATCAGCATATGCCTGTAAGGAACAAGATAACATTTACGGTATCACAGACTCTAAGCCAACAACAACCTATTCATCTATTATAGAAAAGAGCAGAAATGATCATTACCTGATGAAATATCTTGTTTTCCCTTCAACTTATCTTGTTTCATGTTTGTGCCAATGTTCTTTGCCTTTAAACAATCAGAAAACGTAACAGATGAAAGATTAGGTGATGGGGACCATTATAGAATAGCTAAAATTTGTTGCAACATCACCAGCAAATCAGCAATAAGAATTCTATTTGAGAGCTATACCAACCTCTACAGAAGCATCATCAGCATTCTCCTGGCCAACAACCTTCCATGAGGCAGAACCATTATTGTTTTTAAAAGAATCAAGACTCAGTGGCCCCAAGTCTTTCACATTTGCTGAGATGATATCAATGTCCTGCAACATACATAAAATTTTGACACCAAATACAGTGACATTTTAACAACGAAATATATGAGGGGAAATGTTCAAGATTGCCTTACCTCTTTTGAAAAGAATGGCTTCAAGTGTTGCAATATGAGCCTTTCTCTCCAATCTACATCCTGCATCAATTAGTCTTACAAATTAATCTTTGGCAACTAAGAGGTGTACAGAAATCAGCGTACAGAAAAGTTGGAGAATTAATAGAAGATTGAGCAACCTGTTTAACTGCATCAAAGGAATTTCCCGACCCTGTAGAATGCACAAATAATAGTCAACAGACAGTTTTAGATGATGACTCCTATAAAAAAAAAAAAAGATAATGACTCCAACCCCCACCCCCCACTACACACACACACTTACATCTCCATCACGGAAAAAGAAAGAAAAAAGCAGCAACATCAACTGAACTTGATGCATGAACCGAAGATTGTGCAACAAGAGAAAAAGTGAAAAGCTTCATTCGAGATGCATAGTTAAAAAATATATTTTTTGAAAAAGGATCAACAACTACTAAATTATCAACCACATAACTTACTCTTCTCTCAGTAATGTCCCTACCAGATACAATAACACACCTAGATTGTTATCACAGCAGAGTCTCCTATGTCAACATGTCCATTTGGTGAAATATAATAATCCCATATAGACCAACAGTACACGTAATATTAGTATTTTCAATCAAATCAATCCACTAAGTCACTAACATCATTCCAGACTTTAAAGAACTTCAGAACTACACATTTCCTATCAGGTACTGGACCAAATAAATATAATGCATATATATCTTCCGAGAGTACAATCAAAGTCCCTCTATCATCAGTCATAAACACAAGAAAAAGCAGCAGCAGCAGCAAACAATAAGCCAAAAGAACACATAATAAAACAAAGTCAGACACCAGAAACAGCCAGCAAAAAAACACAAGACACAGCAAATATATAATTTCCTGCAAGTCCTAACATTCCTTAAATAAAGGTGTAAAACGGTCAATACCTGTCTGTTGTCTCCTTTCAAAATCATTCCATCTCCACAAACAAGGTTTTCCCTCAAAACAACGGAATAAACATATCCGTAAAATCGGCCTACTGTAATATTTCAAGGCTTTACTGTAATGCATCGGGTATAGCCCGTATAGCGGAAGGGCACATTAGGAAGTGTCATAATAATGCTGTTATGGATAGCTTGAGCAACAAGAAGAGGGGTAGTTAGTTTAGGGAAAGATAATGTATGTTGATTATTCTGTTACCCATTCACTCTCTCTACCTAAGTTGTGTTCCATCATTGATGGTTTAATTGCATCAACTAATACAAGTACTATCTGTTCCAATCTAATTTTGCTTACTTAAAAGTTAAATCAGTGATTAAGCAAGATACAACTTCAATCTATTACGTTTACTCAAAACTTCAATGACATGAAAGATGGCTTGCTAGCCGAACTTGCATGATTTTACCAAACTGAGAAAGAAGAATCACAATCCCTAAAAATAAATAAATAACTATCACTCGTTTTCTTCATAATGCTTGCTTTCTGTATACAGTTTCCAAAAGCCTCAAATACATATGAATCTGAGCCTAAAATTCAACTTAGAACCAACCCTTACTAACACTCTTCTTCAAACATTCATCGCCAAACAAATTCGCACGAGAAACCTATCTCCTCTTTAGTTGAACTTTTCTAGTAAGCATCCCTATCAAGTATCAAGTACATTTAGGTACAACGTGAACTAGTTTACATAGTGCAACACCTTGTCTAAGAAAGCATGTAAGCTCTCATATTGATCCATAATCCGATATTTAAACAGCCGTACAATTTCTTCTCCAAACAAAAATCCAGTGTGGCTCCAAAAGTCCAACAAAACAGAGATGAGCAACCAAGTGTTGACCAAGAAAAATTCTCATGAACCAACACAAGTCCGCGAAACCATAGCAATACTGAGTTTTTTCTGAACTAAAAAGCTAAAGCAGGCAAAAAAACTAAATGATGGAAACGCTAAGCCTATAATTCACCCTTTTGCAACCACCAATCTTCTGGTTCACCAAAGACAAAAGGGCGATGTCAAAATCAACGCTACAGAGATCAATTGTGTCAATCCAGCACCATCAACACCTGGAGAAAAATACTCCAGCCTCCACAGGACTTATTGGACGTTGTATGTCCAATGATGTGGTGCCAAAAAGAGTAATTGCAAGGCCAAATTAACCCTACAATTCCTTGGAGCCTAAAAAGGAGGTCAAACATCATTAAGTCTCACACATGTGCTACCTGAAATGCTATAAGTTTTGGTACATTGAACAAGTATGGGAACATCTTTGCTACCTAGTTCTGTGAAGCTAGTCAAGTGCACCATCTACCACATTCCATGTACAAATTGTGTGTACCGAACTACCAATTTGTGGTTCATGGGAAGGATGAGGGAATTAGGAAACTAGTTCACATAAATGGAAATCTTTCAAAACTACACATTACATACTGCTCTCAATCTTACCCACATTCACAAGGATTCGGCGGCAAGAAATACAAGTGATCACTTCACAGATAACAGTAACTCAGTATAACTGAGCTCTACCTACCCACTCCACCTAAAAGTCTACAGCCATGATCACGCTTACACACATCAACTTTCTAAGCCACCTGGGATAAAACTAACTAATAACATTAAGGACGACAAGCTAATAGGAGGAAAACAACTTTAATAGTTATAACAGCAATAAATTATGACCTTAGAAACAAAACTAAAGCATCAGAACTTCATTTTTACCTTTATAACGAGAACATGACACAACGCCATAGTACACCATGAAAATTACCTAGTCTTCGCAAGACTTTTCTTCATATGCCTCACAAGTCACAATAAATTATTGCATCACCACTCCCAACGGTAGTAAAACAAAGTCAGCAGACCATACTCTAATTGCTTCACCAATCTAAAAAAAATCCAACCAAATTGGCAAATTGCTAAATTTCCAACCGTCCTACTCAATTACAGAATTAATGCTTTTGTCCAGTTTGATAAAATTAAGAAGTTCATCAACAATTGCCCAATTCGGATTCACCAATACGCAAACAAAAGCATGCACAAACTTTCAAATAATCCAAAGAATTACATCATGAATTCACAATCTAGGGTTAGAAATTCACCCAAATTGAATAATTCCAAATAAAAGCAGGTAATGCAGTATTATTAGCAACAATATTGAAACCCGAATCAATCAAATTAACCAATTCAATATCAAAAAATAGAAACAGATCTAACCTAGAAAAAGTAGAGAGATACTAACCAGATGAAGAGGAGACATAGAGACCGCGACCGACAAAGAAAAAGAGAGGGAAAATAAGGAGAAGAAGGAAGAAAGGAAGAATGGAGGATGCAGATAAGCATGATGATGATGATGGTGCATTGATTCTACTCCTGGAGACGCTCGGACTCAATAACCCCCTTTTAGTCGCCATTAAAATCTGGACCTCTCTCAACAATCTAGGGATTGTGAGAGAGAAAAAGAAGATTGAATTTGTCCAGATTATATACAAGCTGGATTTGCAGAGAGAAGGAGGTGGAAGATGAAGCAGCGAATGAGAGAGGAGGAGTGAAGACAGAGAGAGAGAGATCTGGTGATGTTAACACAAGTGTTAAAAGTTGGATTAGAGAATGGAGGTGAAAAACCGGAGAAGGGAGTGTGTCATTGCGGTGACGGCGATTTCTATTGTACAACTGGTTAATTACAAATTACGGATTATCGGTAATTAGCTTTATAGGTATCCGTATACATTTTATTTACATACGGAGTAATAAATATTATGAATTGGAAAAAAAAAAATTACATGAATATAATATACAGAGTAAAAGTTATCCAACTTTTTAGTGCTATTTTTTTTAATAAACTATTCCATCAAAATCATTGATTTTTTAATATTCCATCAATTTTTGTTCTTAATATAAAGTAAAATTTGTCAGGACCTTTTATAAACCAAAAATTGTGAGAAAGGACTTTAAAAAAAAAGTTGTGAGATAGAACATAAATTGATTTATTGTTGTGAATTGGGACCAGCACTCATTTTCCGGTGATCAACTCAATTTTTCCGGCGTGCGTGCGTGTCACGTGACTAATAAAAAATGAATTTTTTTTTCATTTAGATTTTCCCTCAGCTTCTCCAAAACTTAAACTCACCGGCAAGATTCATATACTATTTCCAAAATAATAGATTTTTTATCAGATTATTATACTTCCGCTGTGATTTTTACGCTTCTTCTATTTTATTCTCTTGATAATTTACCGTTCTCCATGTGTCGTAAGATATGGACGGTTCTCCATATGTCGTAAGATATGGACGATTTTTTCATGTGTCGTAAGACATGGACGGTTCTCCTTCTGCTGTGAGAGAGGTTTTTCATATTGGCAATTTTTTTCCTTGTACGAAACAACAGGAATTCTTGAAACAATAGTAACGACAGAAATCCCTGACACGACAAGGCAGGCATATGATATTTTTTCTTGTACGAAACGACATGACTCCTTGAAACGAAAGAAATGACAGGACTCCTTGACACGACAAGACATGCATATAACATTTTTTCTCTTGTACGAAACGACCGGACTTATTGAAACGACAGTAACGACAGGACTCCTTGACACGACAAGACAGGCATATGATATTTTTTTCCTTGTACGAATCGACATGACTCCTTGAAACGACAGGACTCCTTGACACGACATGACAAGCATATGGCATATTTTTTTATTTCTCCAATCGCAACGTTCGTGAAACTGTCGTTCCGATTGCGGGAGGGTATTGAGGATAACGTAGTTATCCTATATGATAGAATTTTGAATATGGTAGAGTTATGTCACAACTAGGCTATATGATAGATAGAAGTCTATATGAATTAGGAAACCTATAAAGAGTAGGAGATATAGTTTATATTATAAATAGAGGCGTATGTCCACGGACAACGCAACATCTTATATTTTCCCATCCATCAATATTATTTTATCAGTACGTAATGCGTGCGAATATAAGAAACAGATTAGTGTTATTAGATTTAAACCTGAAATAACATGTAAAAAGTATAAATAAATGTTATGTGTTCGAATATAAGAAACATATAAATTAGATAGAGCGCATCGGATATATACAGATTGATTAATGGTAAAAAATTATTTAAGGGGCTAGATTGATTAAAATACTTCTTTGAGTTTTTCCCAATTAGGTAAGTTGTCTTATATTCTTCTATAAGTGTGGAGGGTATTTTAGTAATCTAAAAGGGATACTAAAAATTGATTTACCAAAATAACTTCACCTCTTCACTTAGATAATAGAGATTTAAGCTGATGCTTCATTTGATATGGATCTTGCCCTTCAAAATTCTGACCCCAATAAGTTAATAATATCATATGCCCAGATCTTGACCTATAGTACCGTGGTATGAGCTTGCTTTGACTCGGCAAGTAATGTATTAAACAGCATTAAGAGCTGCATATCCCATGCAGATCATAAAATAGATGTTGAGTATCACAGAGTCACAGTAGCTAGTACTCCGTATAAGGTTGTTAACTTGTTATGCATCACTGTTCAGCGCCACAGGCCACAATGTATAGGGATCTTACCATCCTCCCAAAGCAGTTAAAACTGAAAATTACCATTAAACTTAACCTATGCACAGAGGCAAAATAAGTATCCTTAGTGATTATGTGCCAGATAATGTGCTTTACGACATATTCTTCCAAGTTTCAACATGACAGTTAATCATCACAGAGGCTGTAAACCTTCCAAAAGACTGAATCACAGAGGCAATAATCTATCTGGTTAAATTACAAGCACATCGGATTATAATCTTTGTCCTGGTGCAAGTTAGGTCAGCGGCTTCTATATTGCTGTACGAGACAAGTTCAGAAAATTGCTACATCCAAGTAGTCCCCTATCTGCAACCATATGAAGAGTATGGAACTACTGAGTGCTAACTACACAAAGTATATCTGATGATACTTTTGTAATTCTTTGGGTAATTTACAGCTGAATTTATGTTCTACAATACCTGAAAACCAAGTTGAGCCAATGCCTTGCCATCATCTATCTCTCTGGTACCGTATGAATATGTTTTCCCAACCTTCATGAATCATGACACAAGAAGAAAAAACGGCATTAAAATACTCTCAAGCATAAGAAAATAATGGTTTGATGCCTGAACGTAATACTAATTAATAAATGACCAGGAACATAATTTCATGATTAGCTTATCCCCGGGATGATCTCCTTTAGTTACCCCAACACTATACTACTGCTACTTATTTATAGAAAGTTGTTAAGATTAACGGGTGTTTTTCCCCAAAGAATGGCTAGATTCAGCTTCACAACCGGCCTTCTCCACCTTATCATTTCCCTTACTTCCATGGCTCTATTTTCTTTGGAGGAAGGACCGCAACATGATGAATGTAAAAACTATGCAATCTTTGTTAATAGTTTTACTTGCTAAAAGCTGGAACCCTCCAACCCTATCCAACTCTGCAGTTAGGGTAAAGGGGCATCTACCAAATTCTGTAGTTGGGGTAAGGGTGCATCAACCCCCTTTTGAAACCTACTCTAACTGGGAAATACATTAGAGGCATTTAATGGGAATACCATAAAGTTCATAATAGTACAAGAAACATGTATAATATGGATGCAAGCGTGGGAGATGTATGTCAAAGTCAGGAAGAATATTGGCAAGATGGCTGAGGAAGTTACCGGCCTAACCACTAAATGACCTTGTTTCTCTGGGAACACAAAAGCAAAAGACAACCTTGCATCTCTCCTCCTAGCTGCCGGTGTTACCTCCTTTACCTATGCAAAATAAATAAATAAAACAAATTTGATATCGATATATTACCATAAAACTGAGGCAGGAACAGACAACAATAAATGCATCATAAAGATTTAATTGCAAGAAAAAAGTAACGAGGATAGAGGACACAAGAACTCCTTGATGTTGTCATCTCTGTAGAGATACAAAATTTACATACATCTACATAGAGTCATAGACCAATTGACCACTCTAAGACGTACAGCCATCACTAGATGAAACAGCTAAATATGCAGGCCGAAATGCTCACAGAAAGAGAGATCCATTATGAAGGAGATCTGCTCACTCCACTTGAGATGCTACATCATGAAATAAGCAGATGTGATTACATGAAGCTTGGTATAACTCGTCTTCATGAAAAAAGTTCGAAAGCCCTCCTAGGCAAAAACTTTCTAGGTAAAAGCTAAAACAGCTTACGCAGGAAGACCCAATTGTAAACAAGTACAAGGCTGGTTAGAGACGAGTATGATTCCTTACCATGACAGCAACTTAAAATGAAATATTTCTGACTAACAAGTATGCCCATCAAGCTTGGAGCTATACATAGGCGTCAAGCACTAAAGCTACGATTGGAATCACGTCATAATTGCAAAAACAGAATAGTTGCAGACAACTTAGAAGAAGAGAAAGACCTGCTAAGACAATGAGCCTAAAAAAAACCTTCATTAAATTCTTCTTAAATTAGGAGAATCCAGAATCTCTTTAGCTGCAATTTGTTCTGATTTTTCAAAATTCACTTGATCTTAAAGAAGGTATCGTTGTTACTGTTCCCGGAGAGGACTACAAGAACTCTTTGCTTAGTATGTAATTTAAAAACATTTCAAAAGTAATCAGACAATCGATAAATAATGCCACCCAAAGTTCAACGAGATTGAGTGCACCAACAAGGAAATCCTAGTTGATATCAAGGATCACCAAAATAGACCAAACCCTTTGACATGGGCACTATAGGGGCTTATAAAGATTGGCGTCAACTTAATTTTGCTAATCCCCTGGATCCATCTATCAGTCCCCAAGCATAAACAGCCAAGTATCATTGAGCACAAGAACAACTATTCACAGAAAGTTCAAGAAAACATTCCAAGAAGAGAAGTCAAATTAGCAACGTAAACAAACAACCAAAGTAGCGTATAAACAGACTTAACAGCGTAACCTTCAGAAAAAAAAATCTTTGTGACTGATATGACAGGAAAGAACTGCTACACACATGACTTAAAATAATGGTGCAAAAAACAAATTTCAATAGTAAAACATATAGTCTCCTGCCCAGAATTTTGGTAAAATAACAGCGTAAAACATAGCTAAAGTTGTATTGAAATTGTACAAAAACCTATATAAGTGAAATTGTGAAAATATAAAGATGTAACAAAAGATGCTCCATGTTTTCACCCAGTTTCAAATTTAACCAGCTTTTGTGAACCAAGGGATCATACTATAACTTAACACAAGCACATAGACTAATAGTTGAGAATCCTCTTTTCCCAATAAAACCTTCACCAATTGCGAGGTTAAGATTTCAGTGCAGCAGAAAGCCCAAATTTCTCCTCAGTTTTACTGATATTGGGACAAGATCAGGCAACCACCCAACACCGCAATCATTAATGGGAAATAAGTATATAAATAAATAAATAAATAGAGAAAAGGGGGTCATGGCACTCATGGAGTCATGGGTACAGGTAAAGGTGAAAGTTCTAAACAAACCAGATCAGTTAACTCTCGAAGAGTAGCATCCTTCCAAGTATATATTTGAAATTCATTTTTTGGCTCGTTTCCTCTGACTGCAAAGTCTTCCTTGGTATGATGACTCCCAACCTGCAAAATATTAAACTATTATATAAGTACATTCACGCAATCCATGTTGAGAATCAGGTAAGAACGCGTTGGTACAGCTCACAGTCCCACCTTCCATCCATGAGGTTGGGAGTTCAATTCTCATTGAACCTAACATCATGGATAGGAGTCATAAGACTCATAGGAGGGTGATTAGATTAGTGGTCGTTTCTCTAGCCACATGAATAGGGTTCTCAATATCAAAATTGTGCTCCTCCTATGACTATCTGTCTATCCTTACCCCTAGCTCCACAAGGATGGATGAATGATCTTCTAGTCCAATAAAAAAAATTAAAAGATCAGAAACTTCACAAGTAAACAACACAAACTTACAGATTATAGCAACACCAAGCAACATTATGTCCACTACAGCAGACGGTATCACACTAAATGCAAAAAAATCAAAAGAAAGTCTGAAAACTTTCACTACGCTGCAGAAAACATAGTTAAAAAATGGCACCAATTCACGCGTTCTATAAAAGAACAGCCAACAAACACAACACTAAAAAGGGAATTCCCGGAGGACAAAGCATAACAAACAAAAAGAGTGAGAAATAGATAAAGTACCTTAGTGAAAACCCGGAGCAGCAAGGGACAAGTCTGCGACCAGGACAAGAAATGTATTAACAACATTAATACATACTTCGTATAGAACAAAACCATTCCCCTGATAAGTAACAATTAGAACATGAACAATTGAGCATATCAAATATCACTAGCACACTAAGTAAACAGTTTTGAAAATGCACTCTTTAAATAAACAGCATCCCATCCAGAACCACCAACATTGATTGTTTCGAGAACTCGTGAAATCAGATGTCAAACACGCTCAAGTAAATCCCGCATTATTCCGGTAAGAAAATCACCCTAAAAAAGAGACTATTATGAAGACAAGTCCCTTTTAATCAGGAAACACAATACTACTCCAATATAGGGACAATTGTCAATTAACCACCTCAATTTCACATCGTAAAGCAAGCAAACCCTAAAAAACCTCCAAAAAAATCAAATCAAACATAGGGAAACCTGAATATATCCCCCCTTTTTGTTTTTCCCTCTTGGCTTCTTTAACAAAAATAGGTAAATCTGAAGGGGAAAAAATCAAAGAAACTGAAAACAGCTTAATTCATCAAACCAATACAATTCTACAAAAAAAAAATGCAACTGAAAGTGATTACAGAGAGTTAGCCAAAATAAATTTCCATAAACTCAAAAAATTTTAGCGCACAAAGTTGCAATTGTCCATTAAACGCAATTTCAAAGAAGAACCATACGAAATAAATAAAATGCAGTAAGAACCCTAGATTACAACAACTACTACTACAACAACAACAACAACAAACAACAAATCGAACCTTTTCGCGACAGATGTAGACGGAACGACGAGGACCAGTGGTTGGCGGTCGAGCAAGAGGATGAAGCGAAATCGGCGGACGACGAACAGAAGGAAGTGGCGGAGGAGGAGGGAGTTGCTGCACTTTTCGGTGAACTCCTGCTATTCCCGCCATTTTCCCGTCAGTCTTCAGTCTTCACTCTTCAGACACACACTGTCACACTGACACTCACTCGGGCACTCCTCTCTTGTGCGGTCTTTTTGGAGTGTTCTATTTGAGTTTGGGAGAAATTTGGGTTCGCGTAATTAAACCAAGGCCCAATAAGAAACACAAAGATTTTCCAAACAACACATGTGAGTGTCCCACATTGATAAAAGATGGGAGAGTTGATCACTTAATAAGGCTAAGGAGCTACTTTTCTTATTGCCATATGGTTATAAGGTGGAACCTCCTACATAGGGGCGGAACCAAGGGGGGGTTGGCAGGGGCCATGGCCCCCCTATGGTTTAGATAAATATTATATATGCATTGTACTACTACATATTATGAGTAGCTCAATTGGTTTGAATGTGTGTTGATGTTATGACCCTCCCGGGTTCAAGCTTGCAGCACACTCTTTTCTTTTCTTTTTTTAATCCTTTTTCTTTTTCTCTTTCACTTGTACTTTTTTATTTTTGAGGGGTTACAATAGTACGTGCTACTACCTTATTTATACAACCGTATTACAGCTTTTATGAAATAACCGTACATCTTAGTGCAATTTATTGGGTAAAAGTTCATAAATTCAATACCTCTTATCTAAAATTCGCAAATATGTTATACGGAGTACTTAAATGTACAATGTGTTTAAAATATTTACAACAATTTTGTGTGTTTCTCTATATTGTGGAACTCTATAATATTTTATAAATCTGTTAATTTCTATCTCTATTCTCTTATCAGTGAATATCCTTAATTTATATTCTACTGCTTTGAATAAAACTTAATAAAATCGAAGGAATATTACTTCAACCTTTGAAATATTATGTGCAATAAAATTTATCATTCGTATTATTTTTGAGACAAAGATAATATATTCGATCGTATGTGAACCCTTGGCCCCCAAACTTCAATTTCTGGTTCCGCCACTGCTCCTACAGCCTTGTTATGTGGAAATTAAGTAAAATTCAACAGATGTACAATAAAGTTACTTCGTATTATTAAGATGTTGATCGATTATCTTTTAGGTTGTTGAAATGTTACATTACGTTCAGATGTTCGTGACACTCACGTAGTACCTCATGTATGCATTTCCGTGGTTAAACCGGGGTTTTAAAAGTCTAAGTAAAATGGAATACACAAAATTAATTGATAATAGATGGAATAGTCTAGTAATCTAGTTGACTTAAATATGCTCGCTAATCACTTCACCGCAGTTATCTTTTTCTTCTAGAAAATTAAAGAGTTTATTGGTATTACATCATACAGCGAGTTATGAAATGATTTATACAATTGTATGTGTAAATGGAATCCTCCATTCCTCTCAATTTAACCGTTACACTTTTTTTTTATACGCCTTAATTTAATTGCCATAATTCTATTTTTCTATTACTAATTAAGTACTAAAATATCCTCACTTCATTACAATTTAATTTAATTTGAATCTCTTTATTTTATTTTATTTGTGTATCACCTGATTTATCCTTAGGGCTAATCCGGATTCGAATCGAGCTCTGAGTGCATAGATTACAGTCCCCTCCCAATTTTTATTGCGGGGGATCGAACACTGGGTCTTCCCTACCAAGTTCAATCTCAATCACCACTGAACCAACAAGCAATTGGTAATTTGAATCTCCATTTGACAAGGGAAGAAGATAGGTTTTGGTGTCCAAGTAAAACTACTAAAATGCACCCACTTCATTACTAATTAAATTTAATGAAAATGGGGTAAAATGGAACAGATGGAAGAATTAAAACCCGTAGTTCATTATTATTATTATTATTATTATTATTATTATTTATTAGTTGTTACTCTGTATGATGTATTATTATTATTATTATTAAGTTTCAATAATGTCACATAAGGTTTGATCAGTTCCAATAAGTTTAGATAAATTTTAATAAGTTTCAATAAGTTCAAATCAGATAAGTTGAATAGAACATATCCGTAATATCACAATTTGACATTTGAACTAGTGTGTAGACGATGCCCCAATTGCTACTTTGAATATTTATAATTCAAGATTCTTCTTCGGCTCAATATTTAACCAAAATACAAGTAGTCCATAAAGTAAAAAGATTTATTAAGTTCATCATCATTTATCATGCCAAGTATTTTTTTTTTCAATTAAATCATCTTACAATTCGTTTAATTTATTTTCTAGCTAAGTGCGCGCTTCAAATCAATAAACACCAAATTAAATATAAGTAGGGCATTTCTATAACTGATGCTTATGAGACTTACTAGATTAGATCCGGTGCACACACGGAATTTGATTATTTTTTTCACAAAATATTTATTTGAATATTTCCCCAACTACTGCATAGTTATAACATTTTTAACATACTCGTTTAAATTTATTCATCGAATATGTATATTTAAAATGCTAATATGGTAATTTAACCAAAATATTGAGTGATATATTTTCTATTATTAATATAGCGATTTGACTAAAATATTACCAATTTAGAATAATTATTATTACATCGTATCTATTATTACCATAATTTATAAACTAAATTTTGTTTCCATACATAAATAGTTTATAAAAAAAAGTAGAGAATAAAAATAAAATAAAACAGATACACTTTTTTGTGAAAGTGGTTTTTGGCGGGGAAAAATCGCACCAGGAATTGACATGTGTCATTCCTGGTGTCTGTTTTAGTATATAGTAATAGATGATATCGATCATGATTATTTCATGAATTTTCTAATTCTTTAATTATTATTTTTATTCCAAGATAGTCCATAGGAAATAAAAGGTAATACAAAGATTTAGTTGTTTTAGACTTCATGTTAACATTTTATAAATTAATGGACATAGATTAAAAAAATAGTGGTTGATTAAGATGGTAATGAGATTCATTCTCCAAAATCGATGTCTTGTGTCCGAACGTTACTGTATTGATTTTTGGTTGTTAATGACATCACATAACCTTGGTGAGCGGATGACCTGGCATGAATGAGAGAGTTCTATGTGACACATAAACGTTCGTAAACTGTCCTAAACATAGGTAACTAATTTTTATGTAAAAAAATGCAATGTTTTTTCTTCAAAAAATTCCCTTCGGGGGAGAGGAAAAGTCCAAGAAGTCCTTGTAATTGGTTGATTCATACTCCCTTAATTTTTGTCAATACCTTTTAATTGTCCCGTTGTTAAATTTCACTTTAATACAAACTGGATGTAATTCATTTGTGCACATGAAAAAGTGTGTATATAATGAGAGATATAGAGAGATCATCTACAAAACATACTTCTTTCGTTTCTAATTACTTGTAACATTTATCTCTTCTTGTCATTTCCGAATATTTGAAACACTTTCTCTTTTGCTATTAGACCACTAATTATTTATTGTTTTTCATTTTCCTTTTTACCCACTTACACTAATTCTTTGTCATTTTCATCACACAAAACAATTAACCCAATTACACATAATTCATTCATTTCCGTACATTATCCACAAAAATTCTAAAAACTACGCACGTACACTATAGGTACGAGTATTCGAAAGTGGAGGAAATACAATTTAAGATTTTAAGATAAGAAACGACATCAAAAGGAACACTTTAAAGAGATACGAAGTATGACCATCATCGAGTGACGGACGGAGGGGAGTAACAAGTCAGTGAAGAATCAAATTCTGAAAAGGGATAATAAGTGAGACTCAGGGTGGTGGAAATATCAAACAATAGGGGCAATTAAAGTTTCTAAAAGTAGTAAAGCTACACAGTGGGTCCTGAAGATAGACTTTCTATTTTGGGTAAGTGATAACCATCACCAGATTCACCACCACCACTTTATGATTGTATCACTAGTAGATGGTTTGTCATTTTCCAATTTCTAGTGGGGTCCATCTTAGGAAATTAATTCATCACATTATTATATGATCAGAATTTTTCATCAGGGATTCATATGCACGATATTAACCTACTGTTTGAATTTTTTTATTCTTTTTTTTCCGTAGACAAAGAGAATGAATGTTTTCCCAAATTATATACTACTATGAATTAATTAAATGGATTAAGTTGTACGAAGTATGTAAAATACCAAAAAGGGTGTTGTAAATTTTTAATTAAAACATCCTAAAGTAAGCAAGTGTTTTAATTTTAATCATTAAAAAAATCCCTTACATCGCTCTATGCTCGATTTTCCAACCACGAGTACGTCGTAATTTAGAATGTGGGTCATGGCGCACAGTGAGTATGGTGCACATTAAGAACACTAGTATATAATTAAAATAACATCTGATTACGTGCAAAGAACATGAATATATTTTTTATTTATATTTTAAATAAATAGTGAAATAATATATTCTTATTTTTATTATGACAGAAAAGTGAAATATTATACCGCATGTTCTTTTGGCGTAGTGTCATATTCTTTTATGTATACACGTATGTTCTTTTGGTGCACCATACTCACTGTGCACAATAGTCCATAGTCTATAGATTGTGAGTACATGTATGTTCCATTTCCCACAAGCTAGCTCCTTGTTCGTTAATCTTTTTGTTTTCAGAATTTTGTTTTCTTAAAGCTAAAAAATCAAAATAAAATGCATGATTATTAGAGGTATGTCATGCCTAATTTGAAGTTCACGTGACTTTTAAATTTATAAAATCAAAAACTAAAATTATGTATTCATGTAAGATAAGTCGATATTCAGTAAGATACGTCATATATGGTTTGAATTTTGAACAAGACAATCATTTTCTATAAACTTGGAGGTTAAGGTGAATGAAACTACCCTTTACTTGTTTCTACGTACCATACCCAATCTTACACAAAACTGTGTGGTTTTCCAAATAAATATATTGACTAGTTTGGCAATAACCACATTATATGATACGGAGTATTTATTATACCCTAGATAAAGAATTTATTTATTTAACTAAAGATGATGTTTATTACTTGTTCGATCATCGTCATATGTACCACTGCACCAGTGTTTAGTCATCATTTCATGTCAAACAAAAAATATAATTATCGTACTATCTTAGTATAAGTAGAGAGTTTTATTAAACAAAAATGATGAAGGTCGCAACATGCGACCTTTAAGCCGCGTCACAATGATGACATGGCATGCGTATGTGTCATAATTTAAATGAGAAACTAAAATATTTAACTTATATAATCTATTATACATGTTTCAAAAAAGGTAGGAAAATCTTAATATTCTAATTTGTTTCCTTTTTTATATCGACTACTTTATTTACATAGTAAAAATATTGAATTGATAGTCTACGTGGCGCCTATATGGACCAATTAAACTGCGACACGTAAGATTGTGACAACTAAATGTTGTCGCATCTTACGACCTTTATCATCACCCTTTATTAAATTCATTTATACTGTTGTTTCTATTTACGGCTTAATCACTGCTAGTCACCCATTCCCATGTGCATGTGACTTGAATCACTTGAACGTACTTTTGCTAAAACTTATTAAGCCACCTAGCTAGCTCACTAACTTAATTAGGTAGTGTTATCTTCACCTGAATTTCACTTATTTTATCTTATCTTATTGGCCCTGGACTTATCTTATCTTATTTTATCTTATCTTATCTTATTGACCCTTATCTTATCTTATCTTATCTTATCTTATCTTATCTGAACTTATTGACCCTTATCTTATCTTATCTTATCTTATCTTATTGGCCCTTATCTTATCTTATTGACCCTTATCTTATCTTATCTTATTGAAACTTATAGTATTACCTTATGTAATATTTACCTCACCTTATCTTATCTTATTGGCCCTGAACTTATCTTATCTTATCTTATTGACCCTGAACTTATCTTATTTTATCTTATCTTATCTTATTGGCCCTGAACTTATCTTATCTTATCTTATTGGCCCTTATTTTATCTTATTTTATCTTATCTTATCGGAAATAAGTGAAAATAAGGTGAAGAGAACAGAGCCCTTAGTTTTGGATCCTCTATAGTTCTAAAATAACGTACTCTACAAGGTAGAGTTTGAGCATATCAGCCATTGAATGAAAAATCAATGGTTCATATATTATCTTTCTGAAATTCCCCCTGTTTTTTTTCATCAATATGAGCCATTGATTTTAAAATGTATGGTTTAGATACAACTCTACCTTGTAGAGTTGTAGAGTTTTATTAAAACTCTAGAGGATCCGGACTCAACTTAATTACTAGATTAGCGAAAATATGTTTATATATTATACATTCGGATGTATTACCTATTTACACTTTGAGGGAAATTTACAGATAATATAATGCATTATGCATGTATTGTAAGAAGTCCGACCATAATAAATTGGTTGTTAGGAATTAAACGCAACTTAATTGAACTAATGAGATCTCGTAATGGAGTATGGAGTCAAAGCTCGGTTTGACGACATACCAAAACGCCAATTAAGTAGGATTGTGCAAGAGGATTATTTCTTTGTTAGACTCATAGCAACTTTGATGTTGGAAAGCTACTCGAGGCAAACAAAGGAATTAGGCAACTTTAGTCAGTGATTTGGCAAATCTTACTTATTTACTAGTATTTCCTAATCTAACGTTCATTGTATATTATAATTAGAAAACTAGTATATTATGGTATGTATGTAACTCTAGTGTTGTTTAGAATTGAGAAGTAAGTATAATTCTAAGAGACGGGGATTTTTAGTTTAGCCTATAAAACAAGGTTTAGGTCTGACTAGAAAATAAGAGAGAAAAGTGAAAAGTAATTGTCAAGTAAGGGATTTTTGTATTATTTTGCAGTAACCTATTATTTGAGGGGAGTAAATCTAAATTTCCTTGTAAACATTTGTGTCATTTATCATTGTTTTTGCTAGCTATTTGTTCTATGGTATTTGTAGGCTTTGTTCCTAATCGTTCGCGACACATGTTAATTTGGTTTTAACATTGGTTATAAGATATGGGGGGCAGACCTGGATCTAGAACATAGTTCTCATTCCATTATGTCAAGCCGGTCATCAAGGGAAAATCCGAAAATAACATGTCAATTTTGTGCACAAAACATGACATATTTTGGGTCTGGTCGGGTCGGGCAGCAGACAGGTCCGAATTTGATCGGGTCTAATAATTGCGTACTTCGACTACGTTGTTGTTTAGTTGTCGACGTACAGTATAAGGTAGTACTATGAAGGTTGATGATTTGTAGATAGAGGAGACTAAACTATAAACCGTACTCCGTAGATAATAACAAGAACACATCAATTCCCACAGAATTGGGTGCATGTTTTTTTACTTATACTGTAGTGCGTACTACTCCTTATGATTTGATATTCCAACCAACCATGCATGAACGTGGATAAAGAATTAAAACAAAGTACGTACTCGATCATTTACTAGCCATTTCTCATATGGTAAAGCTTGAAACTTATAACATTCCATTTAAGATAAAGTTATTCAGATGAGACGAACCAAATTCAATGGACCGACCGACCGACCTCAAAACCAAACAAAATACCCTCTGTGCAAATGTTGTTCAAGTGAAGTGATATTGGCCGTCTTCACCTGATACGGAGTAACAAATTAACCATTTGTGTAGTACGGAGTACTAGGTATGGTTTGGGAAGATCGAATGTACCTGGTCGACACTTATATAATACAATAGGTAGATAACATATGTCCGACCTACTTGATCAAGGCCTAACCATATAAAACACGAAATTACCAAAATTATATTATAAGTTTATAACCATGCGAATCTCCTTTCAATGATTGTTTGTTACTAGAGGACCACATGATAGAAAAAGACCAGGCCACTAAATAAGTTTGGGTAACTATCTTTTTTGGCTACGTTAATGATGTATATTTTGAGACTTCCCTCTGTAATGGTTTATGGTTGTTGAGGAATACATTGACCAAAACCCACTCTATGGTTCTTGTTCAATTCAAATTTCGATCGCGTCCATCATCATAGCGCCCACTTCTTTTATTTTACTTTTTATTTATATTATATGACCAATTTGATTCATTGATAATTAAAAAGTCAGATCACAAATCTACAAACAAATTTGAATTTAGTATTTTTTTTTTTTGGACAAAAGCTAACTAAACAAAATTACGGAAAATTAGAAAAGCAAATTAAATCTCGTGATACTCCAGTTGCAAGATCATGAGCTCCATCTACCCTCTTCCTGTCCAACTTGAGAATGCTGCACCAAGAGATCGAAAACCTTACCAAGGGTCTTGATTTCTGCTAGGGTCCAACGAATCTGCATATCCTGTGAATCCTCCTCCACTAGCATTTGCACCAACTGTAATAAATAGACAATTGAATCAATAAAAACTCTCTTTCAACAAATCTATTATCTTAGCATATCGAACATTTTTTATGTCGATGTAAGTAGTTCCAACTTTCTTAAATGAGGAGGTCTATGATGAAGATTATTCATGTCTAATTGATTTTCTGATTATAGTTGAATGATTGAGTTTCCTTTTCGACCCTGCACAACTTTTTACCAAAGAAACAAATTGGACTAAGCTAAACTCACAAATATTAACTAGAATAAACCTATCATAGCCTCATAAGGGCATTTACTGCACTTAAAAGATGTAATTTTATAAAGAGGAGTAGAAAATCTTCAAACTCACTACTAAATTAATTGATCATTGTAAATAATTACTGATTGGAGTAGAAAATAACAATAATAACGGAAATGATAAAGGTCGCAACATGCGATCTTTAAGCCGTGTCACAGTGGTGACATTGCACGTCTATGTGTCATAAATGTATTTGGAAACTGAAATATTTAGATTATATAACCTATTATACATGTCATAAAAAAAGTAGGAAAATCTTAATATTCTAATTTACAAATTGAATAATATAATTTTTTATTTCAGAAAAATAATTCTAATTTGTATAGGATATTAGAAAAAAAAAATACTTTTAATTATTTATATGATATAGGAAATTAAAATAAAAAAATAAATTTACTAATTTATACTTAGAAAATAAAAAATACAGTACATTAGAAAATAAAAAATTAGGAAAAGAATTTCGTCTTTATTTGTTTATTGGGTTTATACGGCACTTGAAGTGTTGTTCTTCCTCTCCGAAATTACTAATCTAATGAGATGATGACGCATGACTGTGCGCCTGTAGGCCGATGAACTGCGTGTAAACCTAATTAAAACTAACCTAATCATTAAAATTAAAACAATATTTTAAAGTAATGTATAATTATAAATATTTATTTACATAAAATAATTTATTTATTTTTTTGGGTGAAAGAAGATCGAGGGGCAGACCCCTAAGTAAAAGAAAACACAAGTCAAAGGAACCCAAAACAAACGAAAAACTACAGACTATCAAAACAAAACGAAGGGAAATATTTCTTGATAGAGTCAGTAGTTTTAGTTCCTTGCTACTCCGTATTTACATAAAATATATTACTTCGTATTTTATTATAAATTGATGTATTTTTTAAATTAAATTGATGTATTTTTTAAATTGCACAAAAATATATTATTAGATTTAATTTTAATTTTTTTAATTTGTAATTTATAAGATAAAAGGAAATATATATTTACTATGAATATAATAAATATTTGTTTCCTTCTTTGTATCGACTGCCTTATTTATATATTTTCATAGTAAAAATATTGAATTGATAGTAAAAATAAATTGATGACGTGTAGCCTACATGGTGCTTATTTGTACCAATGAAATGCCGACACGTAAGATTGCGACAACATTTTGTTGTCGCAACTTGCGACCTATATCATCGTCCAATAAATTGATCATTGTAAATAATTACTGATTGGAGTAGAAAATAACAATAATAAGGGAAAGGATAACGCGCAAGGCATGATTTATTAGTGAGTGTGGAAGTCAAGTCATGTCATGATTGAAGTTCTTAGGAGTTTCTTTTTTCTTTATAGGGTTAGAAATCATGACTTTTTAGGAAAGTGACATTTTCACAAATTACTGTAAAATTTATAATTAATTAAGTAAAAACATTGGAATAAAATAATTTCAATTACTCTTTTAAGGATAAGATCAAGATCAATAATATGTTTAACCTCAAATGCAATTAAAATGGGATGCTTTAATTAATGCAATACTCTTTTGAGGCAGACAAGGGCTATATGTGTTTTCTTCTTATGTAAAATTAGTGATTTTATATGCAAGTAGTAACCATAAACCAACATGCCTAGTTCTTGTAACTAGGCAAGATAATAACAAGCCAAACCTTAACAACACGAAATGAATAAAAATTTCAAAAATAAATAATGTTTACCTTATTTCCCCTTATTTCAGGAAATATAAGGGTTACTTAAGTACAACTTACAGTTAAAATAAGTTTTGATACGTTCAGAAATGAATAAATTCATAAAAAATAAAGGAACACAAGTATAGTTTACAACTAAACAAATTTGGATGGGTAATAGTATTTGGGTCCGGACAATGCCCCATATTATTATGTGAATAACAACAAATTATTATATTCTTTAATGAAATGATGTTTGAATTTTTTTCCATAAGATAATAATTATTCTAGATTATATTGATATAATTTTTGAGAAGATAACATGTAAAAGGTTATAGCTCAATTAGATAATGCTCTAGTTTAGAAACGTCTTTTAATATATAGTATAGATAAATTCCAATATAATAACTAAAATCAGGTGAATAAAATATTATAATGAACTTAACTGCAAAGTCTTTAACTCCGGGCGAATCAGAGTATCAGACCAATGATCAACTTCAATTTCACTAGACCTGGTTATCGGGCGGGGCGGGTCAGGGTCGGTGTGGGTCAAAAGAGGGTCGGGTATTGAAAGGGTCATTTTTAGCGGGTCGATAATGGGCGGGTCAAAAGCGGGTCGCGGGTCAATAGCGGGTCATTAGTGGGCGGGTCAATAAACGAGCAATGAAAAATGAAAAACAAAAGAGCCATGTTCAAGTACAAGTAAATACGAAGCTATACACGTAATTTTTTGTATCATTACTATTTTAATTTTCAAAATAATTGTAGTATAAGTTTGACCCTATAATGACTCTGTCCAATAGAGGCCCTGTCCAATAAGAGCCTTGCCCAATAAAAACCCTATTAACTTGACCCTAACCCTATATCCATTGGACTACCCTGTCCAATAACCAGGTCTAAATTACACACACAAAAAAATTGACTAAAACGCGCGTGATTAATGTATACTATTATTAAACTCTAGGGCAAGGAATGTCAAAATATTAGTTATATGTTTTGAACATGTGACATCTCATTTATTAATAACATGTTTAACCAAAATATGCCACAACTCATTTTGTTGCTTTTTATACGTTCAAAATTATATTAACTCAATATAATTTGAAAAATGATATGAATCATTTATTAATAGTTCACATCACTAATTAGTCATTACTTTTACGAGTTACTAATCCTTACATGATAAAATTTATTAAACCATGTTCAAAGCAAGATATATCGTAATGTAACAAATTAAATTAGACTCAAAACGAGTTATATAATAATGTAAATGATCTATTTTTCTACTAGCTATTCGGAGCATCGCCTGAAACACTAACTAGTTAAAGTATTAAACCTGTAAAAAGTGTTCGATCATAAAAACAACCAGCTGCCCTACTCGTCTCAAACAACGTCAAACCATATGGTCCATATTATTTAAAAACATTTTACGCATTTAGCTTGCTCCACTTTTACAGTTTTACGGAGTATTTTTTACTTACTTGTCTGGATGACTTGACCTAATGATTAAGATTGAGAGTTAGTGTATGATAGGTTTCAGATTTTAATCTATCTTCAAATTTGTAATTTATATTACCCTTGTGGTATATTTGCAACAAAAAACTTTTACGAAAAGTATTTTATGTTTTTGTAATTTAACTAATACTCTCCCTGACCCTTTTTGTATGTCCCATATGTTATTTTACCGTCCCTAAAAAATTGTTCATCGCCATAAAAGCTCATCGGACCACAACTTTATTCTCACATAACATAGATTTGACTCATTACTTTGGTCTCTTCTCGATTCTACACAACCAACATTTTATAAATTACTGGAGTATTAATACATGGGACAAATAATTAGAGGCGAAAAGAGTACAAACCCGTTCCTACGCCCTTGGTATGACCGTCTATTGTCCGTCAAGACTCTAGAGTGTAGACAATGTCGACTACGAAGAATAAAATTCTGAAAAGGGATACTCCATAATAAGTGAGACTCAAAGTGGTAAAAATATCAAACAATAAGGGCAATTCAAAATTTTCCCGAAATGGTAAAGCTACTTAGTAGTAGACCTAGTAGTCATGAAGCTAGGCTTTCTATTTTGGGCAAGTGATAGCCATCACAACTGCACTGTATAATTGTATCACTAGTAGATGGCCTGTCATTTTCCATTTTGGAGTGGGGTCCATCATATGTGCTCTGAATTTTTCTACAGAGACTCATATCATCATATGCATGCTATTAAGTATTAACCCACCTTTGTCATATTTTTTCCCCCTTTTTATCCTAGACAAAGAGAATGAAGATTTTTCTAAACCATAAATTAAACAAAACACAAAGCTTACATAAATCAAACTCCTTGTAAATAATCAAAACAAAACAAAAAAAAAACTTCATAGTTTTATTGTCCCGGAATACTTGACCTGTTTTTCTTATCGGGTCGTCCCTTAATACTTGACCTGTTTCTAAAAATGGAAATATTCTAACAATATTATATTATTTCTCACTCCACCCCTATTAACCCACCTACCCCTACTCCATACAAAAAATAATTAAAAATTCAACCCCTACTCTCCCCCAATCTCACCTCTTAACCCACCTCCCACTAACTACATTAAAATAATACCCCACTATCAACTACTCCCTCCATTCATTTTTGTTGTACTCATAAGGAATGTTGGGTGTATTTTAAGAAAACTGAATCTTGGGTTGTATTGGGATATGGGTAATAATTGGGTGTAAGAATAATGATTGTGTGTAAGAAAAAGAATAAAGTAAAGAGAGAGAAAGTATTAAATTAATTGGGGGGAAAGTAGATATTTATTAAAGTGTTGAAAAAAATCAGCAAATAAATTCAGTCACATGGGGCCATGGGACCCATCTGAGATTACATGGACCAATCAGAAAGCAGCAAACAATGAATCACGTTTTTTTGGCTGGAAATTTTGGCCAAACTTTTGACTTTCTCTTTTCCCTCCAAAATTTTCCCAAATTAAAAAAAACAGGGGATTACATTTTTCCCTCCAAATTTTTGAGGGTTGTATAAGTGAATTCCCTTTATAAATAGGGTCACTTTCTCCCACAAAAGAACAAAATCTGACTAAAACCAAGTTCAACAAATACACCAAAATTTCTTCCTCAATTCAGCATTAAAGAGCAAAAAAACAGGGGACTTAATGGCTTCAGATCAAGAGGATGACGATTTCCTCGGTTTTTCTGATGATGAAGGCGACGGCATTAACTCCGATTCTGACTCGGAGGAAGGTGATGATGCTGCTGACTTGGTACAAACTTCTGAAAATACTGCTGCTGATTTTGGGGACTTTGAGTTAAATGAAGATGTACCAAACAACACTGAAGATGTACAACATGTACTAGAAGTAGAAGGGGGAGTGCAGCAACAAAATACCAACTTTCAAGAGGTACCATTCCTTTTTGATTTGAATTTTCCACCACCATCAGAAAATGCATCACCTCATCATCATCAAACAGCAACACACACAACAGATCATCACAAGCCAAGGAATCCAAGAATAAATATTGGTGTTCCTGCTCAATAGAAAGATTCCAGATTCAGAAACTCTGTTGTATGGGGCAATAAGGGATGCAGTCATAGAATATGATTACACCAGAAAAACCATAGGCAAAATATGGGACAAAGCAAAGAAACAGAAGGCAGCAATGAATTCATATATTGTGCAAAGCCAATATCACAGATGTGGAAGGAAAAAGGTTCAAGTCTCCTATGACTCAATTGCACAAATAGGCATGGGGGACAGAACATGCATCGTAGATCTTGCAAGAATGCTGAATTTGGGACCAACAACAGTATGGAGGCTCATCAAGAGGAAAATTATAAAGCCACACTCAAGTCCCTTGCATCCAGGCATTTCAGAAGCATGCAAAATGGCAAGGATAAGGTGGGCAATCAGACTGATAATGGACTACACTATACCACAAGAACCAACATATTACAGCATGTATGACTTCATTCATATTGATGAGAAGTGGTTTTATTTGACTCAAAAAAACCAGAGAGTTTATCTTGCAAACAATGAACCCTATCCACACAGAAGTGCAAGTTTAAGAACCAAGATACCAAAATTCATGTTCATGGCAGCAGTAGCCAGACCAAGGTGGGGTGAAAATGGGAAATGTGAATTTGATGGTAAAATAGGCATATTTCATTCACAAATGCAATTGCAGCCAAGAGGACATCAAAAAACAGACTCAAGGGGACCATTGAAACAAAGCCAGTGAAGTCTGTAAATCAAATAGAGACAAGGGCAATGATGATCAACAAGCTACTTCCAGCAATCAAGGCTAAGTGGCCACCACATGAAGGGGAAAAGGTCATCTATATCATTCAAGATAATGCAAAGGCACATATATTGCAAAATGATCCTGAATGGCAACTACACTACAAACAAGATGGGTTCACTTTTGTGTTGACTCAACAGCCAGCAAACAGTCCAGATTGCAACATCTTGGACTTGGGATTTTTTAGGTCAATACAATCACTTATGCACAAGAAAATGACTAAAACTGTGGAGGACTTAAGTGGAGCAGTGTATGATTCTTTTAATGAGTTGTATCCTAAGACATTGTTTAATGTGTGGATGACATTACAGTTTGTTTCTAATGAGATTCTAAAACACAAAGGCAACAATGATTACCAACTTCCACACAACAAGAAGAAGATTTTAGAAGATGAAGGCAGACTGCCAGAGCAAGTCAAGGCACCTATATGGACAGTTAATGAATGCATGCAACTCTATGATGAATGGAAAGCAAACCAGTGAAGCAAAGAGAAAACAATTGGATAACTTTTTGTGTTTTGGGGACATGTTTTTAAATTGACAAGTAAAACCAATGTGTCACTTTTGTAAGCTTAAATGCAAGCATAACATGTAGGCAAAACATTTTGTAAGCATATCTTTGTTAGGTTATGATTCATATGACAGTTCATAAATCATGCGGAAAAACCATAAAGCCAGGAAACATATTATTTACACATAATCATTTAGCATAGTTTAGATGCATACTCTTTGTTGCGTGCCTTCCCTAGCTGCGCCCGAACCGAACAAGAACAAGTCTTTAGGACTCCAAGTGTCGTCCCTCCGTAGATAGTCCACAGCACGTCCGGATCCGCCTTAAGATTGACCAACTAGAATCGCCCTTAAGGTTCTAATATTTTCGGTTAGGTAGGCAAGAATATTGGCTGATTTTTCTGCTTAAAAATCTTAGTTTTGAATACTTAAAACTTGTGTATAAATAATGACCCCTAGGCCTTTATTTATAGAGTTATGGAAAAGGAATCGTAATCCTAGTAGGATACGAATTAATTGAAATTAGAATCCTACATGAATTCTATTTAATTAATTTATCCAATTAGGAATAGGAATTTAATCATACACTAACTCTTGTAGATTTAGGAATCACGCATGAGCACAAACTCACACACACACGGCAGCCACAAGGGCTGCCCATGCGCGTGCGAGCAGCAGCCCACGCAGCGCGGCCCACGCATCCGTGGCCTTGGCGCGCGCTGGGCCTGCCTTGCGGTAGGCCTGGGCGCTGCCTTGGCTGGGCTTGTGGCGCGCGTGCTTGCTGGGCGATGGCCCGGCTTCGTGCTGGGCCTTCGTCCGGCAGGCCTCGTCCGATGCTAATTCGTACGATACGCTTCCGATTAAATTTCCAGTTCCGGAATTTATTTCCGATACGAACAATATTTAATATTTCCGATTCCGGAATTAATTTCCGTTTCGAACAAATATTTAATATTTCCGTTTCCGGAATTATTTTCCGATTCCGGTAATATTTCCGATTCTGACAATATTTCCGTTTCCGGCAATATTTCCGATTCTGGTAATATTTCCATTTCCAATAATATTTCGATACGTACCATGTTTCCGTTTCCGGCAACATCTACGACTTGGATAATATTCATATTTCCGATACGATCCATATTTCCGTTTCCGGCAATATCATCGTTTCCGGAGTATTCATTTCTTGCCTGTGACGATCTTAGCTCCCACTGAAACCAAGATCCGTCGGTTCCGAATATTCATAGATGGAGTATTTAATGCCATTAAATACTTGATCCGTTTACGTACTATTTGTGTGACCCTACGGGTTCAGTCAAGAGTAAGCTGTGGATTAATATCATTAATTCCACTTGAACTGAAGCGGCCTCTAGCTAGGCATTCAGCTCACTTGATCTCACTGAATTATTAACTTGTTAATTAATACTGAACCGCATTTATTAGACTTAACATAGAATGCATACTTGGACCAAGGGCATTATTTCCTTCAGTCTCCCACTTGTCCTTAGGGACAAGTGTGCATTTCCTAATTCCTTTGTCGCTCGATGCTTGCTCTTGAACATAAGGTAAGAGTTGTCATCCTTATTTTGTCCAGAGGTGTTCCTCGGTTTCAGAGTTCAACTGATCAAATAAACAGATAATCATAGCCTATGATTCATCCGAGCACGGCCATGCATTTCACAGTTTCTAGCTCTCCGAGTGGCCTTGTACAACTTTTAAGCATCTCATCCCGATTTATGGGAGGACAATCCCAATCTTGCGATCTTGAGATTAGACTTCGTTTGATAGGTGATTACCTGAGCGTTGCCTTTATAGCCTCCTTTTACGGTGCGACGGTTGGTCAACGTCAAAGCAACCAGTTCTCAAACAAGTAATCTCAAATCACTCAGGTATTGAGGATTTAGTGTCTAATAATTTAATGAAATTTACTTATGACAGACTTTCATCTCTTACAGTAAAGTTTCATAGGTCTTGTCCGATACTAGTCTTCCCAAAGTAAGTATCTATGCAAATGATTATGACATTGCCATGTCCACATAGTTCAAGAAACAGAACTACTAGTCATCTTGCATTCTAATCGTCTAACGTTTTCTATGCGTCCAATTTTATAGAAAACTCCGATTAGGGACCATTTTCAACCTTTGACATTCAAGTTCACTTGATAGACATTTCTTAGTCACAGGACTGGTCCTGACAGTCTATCTTGAATATATCGTCAAGTTGAAGGGACTCATCATTTAATAAACCACAAATTAAATGGAAAAATGAATTCCTTTCATTTATTGTGAATGATTAACCAATAATGTTTTACAAAGATTTAAACTCTAAAACTTTAAAACATTAAACAGAGACATCAAAGCCATTCTCCAATATGCTTGATTCCCATAGCTGCAGTGTGCGAGTTGTGCTTCGCTTGCGGCAGAGGTTTAGTTAATGGATCTGATATGTTGTCATCAGTTCCAATTTTGCTTATCTCGACTTCTTTTCTTTCAACGAACTCTCGTAGAAGGTGAAATCTACGAAGTACATGCTTGACTCTCTGGTGGTGTCTAGGCTCTTATGCCTGTGCAATAGCTCCGTTATTATCACAATACAGGGCTATTGGTCCTTTAATGGAGGGGACTACACCTAGTTCTCCTATGAACTTCCTTAGCCATATAGCTTCCTTTGCTGCTTCATGTGCAGCAATGTACTCCGCTTCAGTTGTAGAATCCGCAATGGTGCTTTGCTTAGCACTTTTCCAGCTTACTGCTCCTCCGTTGAGGCAGAAGACAAACCCAGACTGTGATCTGAAATCATCTTTGTCGGTTTGGGAACTTGCGTCCGTATAGCCTTTAACAATTAATTCATCATCTCCACCATAGACCAGGAAGTCATCTTTGTGCCTTTTCAGGTACTTCAGAATGTTCTTGGCAGCAGTCCAATGCGCCTCTCCTGGGTCTGACTGGTATCTGCTCGTAGCACTGAGTGCGTACGCAACATCCGGGCGTGTACATATCATAGCATACATTATTGAACCAATCAATGATGCATATGGAATCCCATTCATTCGTCTACGCTCATCAAGTGTTTTTGGGCACTGAGTCTTGCTTAGAGTCATTCCATGAGACATGGGTAGGTAGCCTCGCTTGGAGTCCGCCATCTTGAACCTATCAAGCACCTTATTGATATAAGTGCTTTGACTAAGTCCAATCATCTTTTTAGATCTATCTCTGTAAATCTTGATGCCCAATATGTACTGTGCTTCTCCTAGATCCTTCATCGAAAAACATTTCCCAAGCCAAATCTTGACAGAGTTCAACATAGGAATGTCATTTCCGATAAGCAATATGTCGTCGACATAGAATACTAGGAAAGCAATTTTGCTCCCACTGACCTTCTTGTATACACAAGATTCGTCCGCGTTCTTGATGAAACCAAAGTCACTGACTGCTTCATCAAAACGTATATTCCAGCTCCTAAATGCCTGCTTCAATCCGTAGATTGACTTCTTTAGCTTGCATACCTTTTTAGCATTCTTTGGATCCTCAAAACCTTCAGGCTGTGTCATAAACACAGTTTCTGTTAAAACGCCGTTTAAGAAAGCAGTTTTGACATCCATCTGCCATATTTCGTAATCGTAATATGCAGCGATTGCTAACATTATTCGAATAGACTTTAGCATTGCAACTGGTGAAAAGGTTTCATCGTAATCCACACCGTGGACTTGCCTGTAACCTTTTGCAACCAATCTAGCTTTGAAAACTTCAAGTTTCCCATCCTTGTCCTTTTTCAGTTTGAAAACCCATTTGCTTCCAATGGCTTGGTAGCCATCTGGCAAATCGACCAAATCCCATACTTGGTTTTCAGACATGGAGTCTAATTCAGATTGCATGGCTTCTTGCCATTGCTTGGAGCTAGGGCTCGTCATAGCTTGCTTGTAAGTCGCAGGTTCATCACTTTCAAGTAATAGAACGTCATAGCTCTCGTTCGTCAAAATACCCAAGTACCTTTCCGGTTGAGATCTATATCTTTGCGATCTACGCGGGGTAACATTTCTAGATTGACCATGATTCTCACCAGATTCTTCTAAAGATCTCTGAGTTTCATCTTGAATGTCATCTTGAGAATTCTCTAGAGTTTGTTGTTCGACTCGAATTTCTTCGAGGTCTACTTTTCTCCCACTTGTCATTTTGGAAATGTGATCCTTCTCCAAAAAGACACCATCTCGAGCAACAAACACTTTGTTCTCAGATGTATTGTAGAAGTAATACCCCTTTGTTTCCTTTGGATAGCCCACAAGGATACATTTGTCAGATTTTGGATGAAGTTTGTCTGAAATTAATCGTTTGACGTATACTTCACATCCCCAAATCTTAAGAAAAGACACATTTGGAGGCTTTCCAAACCATAATTCGTATGGAGTCTTTTCGACAGCTTTAGACGGAGCTCTATTTATAGTGAGTGCAGCTGTATTTAGTGCATGTCCCCAAAATTCTAATGGAAGTTCGGCCTGACCCATCATTGACCTGACCATGTCTAGCAAGGTTCTGTTCCTCCGTTCTGACACACCGTTCCATTGTGGTGTTCCAGGAGGGGTCAATTCTGATAGAATTCCACATTCTTTCAGATGGTCATCAAATTCATAGCTCAGATATTCACCGCCTCTATCAGACCGCAGTGCCTTGATCTTCTTGCCTAATTGATTCTCTACTTCACTCTGAAATTCCTTGAATTTGTCAAAGGATTCAGACTTATGCTTCATTAGGTAGACATAACCATACCTACTGAAGTCATCAGTGAAAGTGATAAAGTAGCTGAAACCACCTCTAGCATTTGTACTCATTGGTCCACATACATCTGTATGGATTAAACCCAATAGTTCATTTGCTCTTTCTCCAACTTTAGAGAAAGGTTGCTTTGTCATTTTGCCAAGTAAACATGATTCGCATTTACCATAATCCTCTAAGTTAAATGGTTCTAGAATTCCTTCCCTTTGAAGTCTTTCTAAGCGTTTCAAGTTTATATGGCCTAATCGACAATGCCACAGATAGGTGAGATCTGAATCATCCTTTTTGGCCTTTTTGGTATTTATGTTATATACTTGTTTGTCGTGATCTAATAAATAAAGTCCATTGACTAATCTAGCAGATCCATAAAACATCTCTTTAAAATAAAACGAACAACTATTGTCTTTTATTATAAAAGAAAATCCCTTAGCATCTAAGCAAGAAATTGAAATGATGTTTTTAGTAAGACTTGGAACATGGAAACATTCTTCCAGTTCCAAAACTAGCCCGGAGGGCAACGACAAATAGTAAGTTCCTACAGCTAATGCAGCAATCCGTGCTCCATTTCCCACTCGTAGGTCGACTTCACCCTTGCTTAACTTTCTACTTCTTCTTAGTCCCTGTGGATTGGAACATAAGTGTGAGCCACAACCTGTATCTAATACCCAAGAAGTTGAATTAGCAAGTATACAGTCTATAACGAAAATACCTGAAGATGGAACGACTGTTCCGTTCTTCTGATCTTCCTTTAGCTTTGGACATTCTCTTTTGTAATGGCCTATTCCATCACAATAAAGACAGCTTGATGTGGACTTGTCCTGCTTTGATTTAGCATTGCCCTTGGACTTTCCACCTTTCTTGAATGGTCTCTTTCTAGCCTTGAGTAAATCTTTGGCTTCACAGTCCAGTACTATTTCAGCCTTTCTGACAAGGTGAATAAATTCTGCAACTGTTTCTTCTCTTGGTTCACTTAGGTATAGTTGCTTGAAGCGACCAAACCCACTGTGTAGTGAATTGAGCAAGACAGAGACTGCCATCCTTTCGCTTATTGGTGTTCCTAGTAGACTTAGGCGATCAAAATATGAACACATAAGATCCACATGGAACCTCAGTGGGACGCCTACCCTCTGTTTAGTGCGAAGGAGCTGAACATGTGTTTCTTGGACCTCCATCCTATAACACCTGTTGGGAGAACTAACCTTTAGACCAGACATTGATTCAATCAACTCATGGACGTTCAGGTCCCTGTCCTCCGTACTTCCACGACAGATATCCCTCAGATTCTTGATGAGCGTAAAAGGTTCATAGGCTACAAACCTTTTAGCCCAATCATCAGGGATATTGTTCAGCATGAGACTCATAACCTTTTTGAGATCCGCATCCCAAGCGTAAAATCTCTCAGGGGTCATGTCTCTGGCATAGTAGCTTGGCATGGGATGTGACAGTACATACTCAAGCCCATTGAGTTTGACTATTTCAACTAGCTTAGCTTCCCATTCAAGAAAATTTGTCAGGTTCAGCTTGACCATAAGCTCAGAACCCATGATGATGTTTTGATTGTTGTTTGCCATATTAATACTACAATTGAAAAGAATAAACAAATAAATAACCATTCACAGTTTCTCTTAATAAACTTAAATTCTAGCATACATGCATAATTCAATGTTTATTAAGCATTTTATTCAAGTTATGTGTTCCGGCAGGTGTGAATAAAATGATTCCAAGATCCTAAAATCATTGAAGAACTAAGCACAGTTTGTCGACTTAATTCTAGAACATCTTAGGTAAGCAAAAGCCTTTTGCTAATAGTCTAGAAACTATTCTTGGTTGATAGGTACGTCTAAGAACTTATTAGGTAAACCTATCGAATTTGCCACGACATAAAAGGACTCCTTACTTATATCGTTGAGTTTCACCAAAACTAACATGTACTCACAATTATTTGTGTACCTTGCCCCTTTAGGACCAATAAGTAACACCTCGCTGAGCGAAAACTATTACTAGATTGATGTAAAGGATATCCAAGCAAGTGTATATTTTGGCATGGCACCTTTTAACTCAATTTTTAAGTTTGGAACTTAAGGCTCTTACTATGTTGGTTAGATTTTAAGTGAACTAAAATCCTTAATCATGCAACATAATCAAGCTTTTGATCTCATGCATTTTAAGACATATTTAAAACAATAAATAACTTAAAACATGCATAAGATATTTGTGATCTAGTATGGCCCGACTTCATCTTGAAGCTTTGACTTCAAAGTCCGTCTTGAAAATCTCCGTGGGAGGCACCATTTTCTTCAAATAGGATAAGCTATAACTAATTACAACTATTTGATGGTTCGCAGACCATATTTGAATTGAAAAATAACTTTGGTACTTTAGACCAATTACATTCAAATTAATGGTACGCAGACCATATTTTCTATCCTATTTGGGCCATACTAGTCACTTTATAACCTGCAAAACAGTACATATACAATATATACCATTCACCCATTCATTATCATGAATGGCCCACATAGCTGGTTAGTAAAACACATTATGCATCACGTAAACATTTGCAGCAATTAATCAAGGGCACCAATAATCTACCAATTATTCAGTCCTTATTAATTCTAATCAAGTTGTTTTAACCTTAAGGATTTGTAGACCTAATCAAGAGTTTATGACTAAAAAGCGCTCCCACTTAAACCAATAAATTCATATGCTTTACCAATTTTAAACATAAAAATGTATTTCTAGTCCAACCGGAAACATACAAATTTAATTAAAATTTAAAGCTCATATCAATTTATAATTGAATCCAAAAATTTAATTTAATTTCAGTCGTATTTAAATTAATTCATGATTTTAATTTTAGTAAAATAATTAGAATAAATAACATTTATTATAATTATAATATTCAAAATTAAAATCCAAGAAAATAATTCAAATTATTAATTTTAAAATTAATTAAAATTACGTGAACTGAAATTTTCAAATTAAACATTCAAAACGATCTAATCGTAACGCAAACACCCTACGCGTTGCACGCCCATGGACCGTACGCACACAGCCATTGCTGGCCATGTGCGCGCAGCCCATGCGCTCGTCGCATAGCTGCTGCTTCCCTATCGCAAGCCTCCGCACGCATTGGTGCTCGCTGCGCGCGCCAGCGCTCATCGCACGCGAGCTATCGCTCGCAGTGCGCGCGCGCGACATCGCTCGCTGGGCGCGCGACATCGCTCGCTGGGCGCGCGAGCCATCGCTCGCCGGGCGCGCGACATCGCTCGCTGGGCGCGCGACATCGCTCGCTGTGCGCGCGAGCCATCGCTCGCTGGGGCGCGACATCGCTCGCTGGGCGGGCGACATCGCGCGCTGTGCGCGCGAGTAATGCTGGGCGCAGCGCTCGTGGCACGCGAGCTTGCGCTCGCTGCGCGCGAGGCTGCGCGCTCTTGTGCGAGGCAGCGCGCGTTGTGGCGCAGCTCGCTTGCTGCCCACACGCGACTGCCTTGGCTCGCCCTTCGCCCATGCCCATTCGTTCATTGCTCGTGGCACACGACACAAGGCAGGGCTGCTGCCTTGTGCTCGTGCACTACGCCCTTGCTCATTGCATTCGTGCCGCACGGGCGACGAGCTCCCTTGCTCGTCGTCGCATGCCCGCATTATACAACACCCCTTAAGGGTAACACGAAGCGTCCATTGCTTCGTGCGTGCAAGTTTTATGAACGAATCGCATAAAAATTTAAAATTTATATTTAAAATTAATGACAAATTAATAAATAATATTAATTTCATAATTTTAGGGCGAAAAATCGAAAATTTATTATCCAATTGATTTCCGATTGTTATGGATTCAAGTCTAGGTCATAAAAATTTAAAATTTATCGTAAATTTACAATTTTTATGGTGGTTTTTAATCATAGGTTTCTAATTAAATTACAATTAATTATGAAAATCAAATTAATTCTAAATTATTCTAATTTTCAACAAATTAATCATAATTACAAATTAGATTGCATAATTAACAAGACTAGGCATTCAAACTTGTTAAACATATGCAGTAGGTCAATCAAAAATTCAAGATTTATCAACAAGAATCGCAAATATTTAATTTAACATCTTAAATTTACGAAATTTTGCATTCGAAAAACTAAAACCTTCGAAAAGTCATAGTTAGGCTTCGAATTTGAGAATTCTGGGTTCGGCAGAAAAATATTATTTTTGTCAAAATTTTAGAATGCCTTTTACATGCGGAATTGACACAAAAATCACTCGATTTGGATGAGTAACGAAGAAACTGCCGAAAAACTGCGTACGTATAATTAAATAAACACAATTTGCAATTAATTAACAATTACGAAAATTAATCACCCCTTTTAATCCTTGCAAATTTGTAATATTTAACCATGTTCATGCAATTTAGATTATGAAAATAATAAGGGGCTCGTGATACCACTGTTAGGTTATGATTCATATGACAGTTCATAAATCATGCGGAAAAACCATAAAGCCAGGAAACATATTATTTACACATAATCATTTAGCATAGTTTAGATGCATACTCTTTGTTGCGTGCCTTCCCTAGCTGCGCCCGAACCGAACAAGAACAAGTCTTTAGGACTCCAAGTGTCGTCCCTCCGTAGATAGTCCACAGCACGTCCGGATCCGCCTTAAGATTGACCAACTAGAATCGCCCTTAAGGTTCTAATATTTTCGGTTAGGTAGGCAAGAATATTGGCTGATTTTTCTGCTTAAAAATCTTAGTTTTGAATACTTAAAACTTGTGTATAAATAATGACCCCTAGGCCTTTATTTATAGAGTTATGGAAAAGGAATCGTAATCCTAGTAGGATACGAATTAATTGAAATTAGAATCCTACATGAATTCTATTTAATTAATTTATCCAATTAGGAATAGGAATTTAATCATACACTAACTCTTGTAGATTTAGGAATCACGCATGAGCACAAACTCACACACACACGGCAGCCACAAGGGCTGCCCATGCGCGTGCGAGCAGCAGCCCACGCAGCGCGGCCCACGCATCCGTGGCCTTGGCGCGCGCTGGGCCTGCCTTGCGGTAGGCCTGGGCGCTGCCTTGGCTGGGCTTGTGGCGCGCGTGCTTGCTGGGCGATGGCCCGGCTTCGTGCTGGGCCTTCGTCCGGCAGGCCTCGTCCGATGCTAATTCGTACGATACGCTTCCGATTAAATTTCCAGTTCCGGAATTTATTTCCGATACGAACAATATTTAATATTTCCGATTCCGGAATTAATTTCCGTTTCGAACAAATATTTAATATTTCCGTTTCCGGAATTATTTTCCGATTCCGGTAATATTTCCGATTCTGACAATATTTCCGTTTCCGGCAATATTTCCGATTCTGGTAATATTTCCATTTCCAATAATATTTTCCGATACGTACCATGTTTCCGTTTCCGGCAACATCTACGACTTGGATAATATTCATATTTCCGATACGATCCATATTTCCGTTTCCGGCAATATCATCGTTTCCGGAGTATTCATTTCTTGCCTGTGACGATCTTAGCTCCCACTGAAACCAAGATCCGTCGGTTCCGAATATTCATAGATGAAGTATTTAATGCCATTAAATACTTGATCCGTTTACGTACTATTTGTGTGACCCTACGGGTTCAGTCAAGAGTAAGCTGTGGATTAATATCATTAATTCCACTTGAACTGAAGCGGCCTCTAGCTAGGCATTCAGCTCACTTGATCTCACTGAATTATTAACTTGTTAATTAATACTGAACCGCATTTATTAGACTTAACATAGAATGCATACTTGGACCAAGGGCATTATTTCCTTCAATCTTTTGGAAGCATCAATGAATGAATCTCATGTTTAAGTTTAGTAAAGTTTTTTTTCATCATTCTTATTCACATCAATATAGAGTAATCAAGGCAAGGCAATAAACAAGGAACAAGTACATAACAAGAACAAGGCAGCATTGGCAGAAAAAGAACAAGGCAGAAGAGGTAAGGCAGCATTGGCAAAACTATAAACAAGGCAGCATTGGGTAATTAAGAACAAGGCAGCATTTGCAATACAAGAACAAGGCAGCATTGGCAAACCATGAACAAGGCAGCATTGGCAAGGCAACAAATAGGCAGCATTGGCAAGGCAACAAATAGGCAGCAGAGGCAAGGGGACTTGCAAACATAAAGACCAGTCAATCTAATTGTTATTCTCAGTTACAAGTTGGTTTTCATCATTGAATCTTATGACATTAATATCCTCTTGCCGAATGGAGCAAATTACTAACACAATTTAAAAAGATGCAAGGAAACTGACTCCATTAAGCAAAGGATACTAAGGGCCTAAAAAACTCAGGACATACAAATTCACAACTATAAACACATCGGCTCCGAAGTGGAAAGAAAGAATCAAATCACATCATTTTCAGATGGAAATTCTTCCCACTCCGAAACCGATGCGTCAAAAGAAGTAAAATTTGACTTAAACAACCATTTCATCATTGATAACAAATGAAAGACAAGGCAAGAACAAGGCAGCAGAGGCAAGGTAGTGAAATACAACATGAATGATCATTGAGACATAAAACTCAGGACATACAAAATCACAACTCTAAACACATCGGCTTCAAAATGGAAATAAATAATAATATCACATCATTTTCAGATGGAAATTATTCCCACTTTGAAACCGATGCATCGAAAGATGTAATTTTGACAAAAACAATCAATTCATCATTGGTAACACATGGAATATGCCTCACATAAACAAAGAATCATAAATATCTCAGAATGTCTCCAAAAATCATTGAATCAAACCCTTTCCAATTAAACTTAGCTCCTGAAAAACAGCATGGATGCTAATGGTGCATGAGTTTGATTGAAAAACATAGGGTTTGACACTCATAAAATGAAGACTCATCACAGATCACAAGGCATAAGTACACAACTTTATCACATCACATCTCTAAACACATCGGCATCCAAATGGAAAGAATGCATATCACATCATTTTCAGATGGAAATTCTTTCCAATTGGATGCCGATGTGCCAAAAGATGTAATGGACAAGGAAACAAGAACAAAGCAGCAAAAACAAGGAAGCAATGAACAAGGCAACATCATTGAATCTCAGTTAAGTTGTTTTACATCATTGACAGATTTATTTCTAAATGATTTACAACCTCATCACCAATTTACCAAAGGGGATACATGATCAATCAATGATGTGACATGATCTGTATTCCCTTTTGTAATTGGTGATGAAGGACATGTTTAGAATCAAATATCTCAGGTTATCAACACATACATCACAGAATATCAACACTAACATCATTGAATATCAGAAACACATTATACATGTTTTGCAAGACATGAATTGCCTCTCCCGTCTAATGCCAGTTTATATGTGAAGGATTCAATTTCATTGTATCCTTACACATTAAATTGGCAAAAGACCGGAAAGCCAAAATAAATCATTAACACAACATATATAACATGACATAAGATCTCGGAATGTCCCCAAGCATCATTGACACAAACCCTATCCCCTAACACTTAGCTCCAGAAGAGCATCAATGATGCTAATGGTGCACAAGTGTTATTGGAACATTGGGTTTGAGTCTCAGCAAATGAAAGACTCATCACAGATCAAGCATAACAATAACAATCAACAATGCATCAGATCACCATGAACTGATCAAAACATAGGGTTTGAACCTCATCAAATGAAAGACTCATCACAGACCTCCACTGATTCATGGGACATGAAGCATTAAACAGATCATTAACATGTAGGGTTTCATTTCTCAGACATATTGACACACATCATTGATCAAGTAGTTTCAATACTATCATATCTTTAACGTTCTTCTGCCCAATGGAATGATTGATATTCACATTTCATTGTGTGAAATGACATTCACTCCGTTGGACAAAAGAAGTTAAAGGACAATTATCAAAACAAAGATCTCAGAATATCAACAATCACATCATTGAAGATCACAAACCTCCTAATATTGATCTCAGAATGTCCCCAAGCATCATTAAAACAAATCCAAACCACAAACACTTAACGCCCGAGAAATATCATTACTGATACTAATGGCAGCACGAGCATTTGTGGCTAGTAAGACTTGTTCCTCAGCATTAAAAAGACTCATCATCGATCACAATAAATAAAGGGACATTACTTTATCCTAAAGGGACATGCTTGGACATTAAGCATTCAACACAAGGCCACACTGAGAGGACTGAAATAACTCAAACCCTATCCCCAAATTATATTCATTTCATGCCTTTACTAATCCAAAACATAGTTATACTGATCAAATCTCATACTCACCAAAGCATCATATTTATCATACACAAAACATACCATAAAACAGGGGACATTAAGCCATCAAATCATGTTCATCACACAGACAACATTCCACAAAATTTCATAACCATATGGCAACACCATCATCCAATCATCATTATCAATATCATTATACCAACATAATTATCTAACATCAACATCCATACAACTAATCACAACATCATCATCTAAACAACAACACCCCTGGCCAACAACAGATCACAGTTGTTGGCATCCACCTTATGACTCCACAGCTAGCCAGCATTCAATAAAATTTAAAAAGGGAGAAAGGAGACAGACTTATCTAAGCATCATCAGATGCTGAAGCCGATTTTTTTCCCTTTTCAACTTTCTTTGAGGAGGGATAACCAGATGAAAGTTGCCCTGGAGACCCAACAGCATCACCATTCTCATTTTCACACTCTCCAACATACACCAGATCAAATGAATCAGACCCACTTGGTTCCTTGCAATCAATAGGGGACAAACAACATGATTAGTGCCATCATAAAATAACCGGGGACCATGAATTAAAATCAGATTTAATCAAACAACTCAAAATGAAGTTCCAAATAATTTCAGATCACCATGGTTACCACATGCAATGAGATAAATGAGAGCAAACCACACAATAATTCCATTAAAATCCAACTAATTTTCCGAATACATCCAGATCCCATTTTTACCCAAAAAATTTCAAAAAAAATCCCAAATACATCCAGATCCCATTTTTAACCACATGCAATGGGAAAACAGATCAACAAAACACATGAATATTCCGATTTTCTTCAAATAATTTCCAAATATATCCAAATAAAACCAGAACTCAATTTTAACAACATGCAATGAGAAAACAGAGCACAAAATAAAATCAGAACTCAATTTTAACAACATGCAATGAGAAAACAGAGCAAAAAATAACATAAAAAGCCCGATTGAATCCAACAAATCTCCAAAAAATTCCCAACAAATTCGAAATAATATCAGATCTGCATTTTTAACACATGCAATGGGAAATCAGAGCAACTTATCCAATAAATAATCCGAGTTCAATGAACAATACTCCAAATAAATCCAACATTTATCAAATCCCACTTTTTTAGACATGCAAACAATCATCAAACCATTTTAATAAAACCGACATAAATAACCCTAAATAAATCGCAAAAAATCAAAAGTAATACCTCATCGGAATCTCCTTCACCGAAAAAACGCAGATCTGAGAGAGTGGGTTTCCGATCGTCATATTTTGACTCAACCTCCTCTCCTGGCTCCACTTCCCTCTTCCGAAACCATTCTTCCAAATAGTTTCGAGTACTCGTATTTTCTTTTTGGGCCAAATACAGATTGTTTTTATATTCAGCGGAGTAGGAATGCTCGTTATTGGGACAGTTGCACTTGGATCCCCAATCACAGTTGGAATCGGGGATTCTTTGGCCAGAAGTTCCCACCCCAGAATCACCTCGAGCTCTAGACAAAGAAGAACCCATCACGTACCAGAAAAACAAAGATCAGCGACGATTAGGGACCAAAAAGGGGACAAAAATAG